>NC_069503.1:430040967-430238467 GCF_027579735.1 Bombina bombina
TTTCATTTGTGAAAAAGAAAAACAAATTTATTGGCTCCATAATAAAAAAAAAAAAAACAACAAACGCTGGAAAATGTGATAACTTTGGCCTTCATATGTAAAATGAATGGAATGGTGGGACAAAGATTTTGTGTCATTCTGAAGTGCAGCATTTGGTAAATCCCTGCGTGCGTCCTTTTTCTGAATGTTTGGCACACTGATGTCTGAGGCAAACCAATGTCTTCTGAGTACGTAACCCAGTATCACAGCAGTAACATGGTCTTAGGCTGTAGAATTGGTAAATATGCTGGGTCCCAGGGTATCTGCAGTAGTCAAATGTTTTTTCCTGGGGGTTTGCAGTTCAACAAAGCTGAGAAATAAACCTGTGGAAAACCAAATAAAAGAGAATTAGGAGGCTACTGATAAAATGCTTCCTATCCCAAGACAAATAGGATTACTTTAGAAGTCATTTGTACATCATCAGACATCAGGGGCCCCATCCAATGTGCAGGTTTTTGCACGGGTTTGGTATCACATATACGGCGTAGCGTACAACTTACGCCCGTATATTTCACCCGTTGCCCGCAATTCTTACTCCCATAGGCTAACATGGAACCACGTCGTAAGTCGGTATCCAATATCCAGCGCAAGGCCATACGTGGCGAAAATGGAGAAATCTTACTCCATTTTCACCTGGCCATAAAATGCAGCCGTAGCAGGCCTTGCGCTGAGTATGGGAGCACCGTAACTCCCTAAAATGCCTGCAAAAAAAAAAAACCTAACGCATGCGCAATGTCTATCTACCTGTCAACCGCAATCCCCCACCGCAATAACTAATAAAGTGTATTAACCCCTAAACCGCCACTCCCGGAGCCCACCGCCACCTACATTATATGTATTAACCCCTAAACCGCCGCTCCCGGACCCCGCCGCACCTAAATAAAGTGTTTAACCCCTAAACCGCCGCTCCCGGCCCCCGCCGCCACCTACATTAAATTTATTAACCCCTAATCTCCCTCCCCCAATGTCGCCGCTACTATAATAAAGTTATTAACTCCTAAACCTAACACCCCCTAACTTAATTATTATTTAAATAAATCTAAATAATATAACCATTATTAACTAAATTATTCCTATTTAAAACTAAACACCTATAAAATAAACCCTAAGATAGCTACAATATAATTAATAATTACATTGTAGCTATTTTACGATTTATTTTTATTTTACAGGCAACTTTGCATTTATTTTAACTAGGTACAATAGCTATTAAATAGTTAATAGCTATTTAATAGCTACCTAGTTAAAATAATTACAAAATTACCTGTAAAATAAATCCTAACCTAAGTTACAAATACACCTAACACTACACTATCAATAAATTAATTAAATAAATTAACTACAATTATCTAAAATTAAATACAATTAAATAAACTAAACTATAGTACAAAAACAAACACTAAATTACAAAAAATAAAAATTACAAGAAGTTTAAACTTATTACACCTAATCTAAGCCCCCTAATAAAATAAAAAAGCCCCCCAAAATAATAAAAATGCCCTACCCTATACTAAATTACAAATGGTCCTTAAAAGGGCCTTTTGCGGGGCATTGCCCCAAAGTAATCAGCTCTTTTACCTGTAAAAAAAAAGAACAACCCCCCCCCCAACATTACAACCCACCACCCACACACCCCTACTCTAAAACCCACCCGATCCCCCCTTAAAAAAACCTAACACTACCCCATTGAAGATCACCCTACCTTGAGACGTCTTCACCCAGCCGGGCCAAAGTCTTCATCCGATGGGGCAGAAGAGGACATCCAGACCGGCAGACGTCTTCATCCAAGCGGCATCTTCTATCTTCATCCATCCGACGAGGAACGGCTCCATCTTGAAGACCTCCGGCGCGGAGCATCCTTCCAGGCCGACGACTAACGACGAATGAATATTCCTTTAAATGATGTCATCCAAGATGGTGTCCCTCGAATTCCGATTGGCTGATAGGATTCTATCAGCCAATCGGAATTAAGGTAGGAAAAATCTGATTGGTTGATTTAATCAGCCAATCTGATTGAAGTTCAATCTGATTGGCTGATTGGATCAGCCAATAGAATGCAAGGTCAATCCGATTGGCTGATTAAATCAACCAATCGGATTTTTCCTACCTTAATTCCGATAGGCTGATAATACTGTTAATACTTTAATAGGTGTATTTGTTGTGGGCTATGGCGGTTTAGGGGTTAATACTTTAATAGGTGTATTGCGTTGTGGGCTATGGCGGTTTAGGGGTTAATACATTTATTATTAGGAGTGAGAGGGGGGATTGCGGATATAGGGGTATACGTGTTGGGCTTATTTTTGGGAGGCAGGTTAGAC
This sequence comes from Bombina bombina, assembly GCF_027579735.1. NCBI lineage: Eukaryota > Metazoa > Chordata > Amphibia > Anura > Bombinatoridae > Bombina > Bombina bombina. Next base: position 430,043,325 of record NC_069503.1, read on the forward strand.
AGTTACGGGAGATTTAACATTTTAGATAGTTTTCTTAGGCGCAGGCAGTTTCTAAAGTGCCGTAAGTCACTAGTTACGCTCATTTCTGGACATCACTAGTTTATCCGACTTACGGCACTTTAGGAACTGCCGGCGGGGTATATGACCCCGATGTGTGAGGTGAAATTACGGGCAGCGCGGGTTCCCTCGCTTGCGCCGAAAACTACTCCGTATATCGGATCGAGCCCCAGGCTTTCAACGTTATCAGCTAAGGTAAAAAATTCTGCATGATGACTTAAGAATGATTAGCAGATTACATAGCCGATTACTTAACAAACATGAAATAAAAAGCAAGTGAATGACTCGAGTCATCTCATTTAAAGGGACAGTCAACACCAGAATTTTTGTTGTTTTAAAAGATAGATAATCCCTTAATTAACCATTCCCCTGTTTTGCATAATCAACACAGTTATAATAATACATGTTTTACCTCTGTAATTACCTTGTATCTAAGCCTCAGCAGACTGCCCCCTTATTTCAGTTCTTTTGACAGACTTGCAGTTTAGCCAATCAGTGTTCACTCCTCTGTAAATTCACGTGCATGAGCTCAATGTTATCTATATGAAACACGTGAACTAATGCCCTCTAGTGGTGAAAAACTATCAAAATGCATTTAGATTAGAGGCGGCCTTCAAGGTCTAAGAAATTAGCATATGAACCTCCTAGGTTTAGCTTTCAACTAAGAATACCAAGAGAACAAAGCAAAATTGGTGATAAAAGTAAATTGGAAAGTTGTTTAAAACATGAAAGTTTTTTTTGGACTTGACTGTCCCTTTAAATATTTCGGCCTGTGGGCATACTTCAGGATAGCTTCTGATGACTAGTCTGAAGTCATCGATTACTTCAGAATGACTTTTTGACTAGGGATCTCAAACAAAACACATATGGAATTGTAGGTTCCTTGTATTCTAGGTTATATTAACTCAAGGATAAAGCATTAACCCCTTAGTGACCAGCGCACTTTTCCATTTGTTAACCGTTTGGGACCAAGGCTATGTTTACATTTTTGCAGTGTTTGTGTTTAGCTGTAATTTTCCTCTTACTCATTTACTGTACCCACACATATTATATACCGTTTTTCTCGCCATTAAATGGACTTTCTAAAGATTCCATTATTTTCATCATATCTTATAATTTGCTATAAAAAAATATAAAATATGAGGGGGAAAAAATGGAAAAAAAACATTTTTTCAAACTTTGACCCCCAAAATCTGTTACACATCTACAACCACCAAAACACACCCATGCTAAATAGTTTCTAAATTTTGTCCTGAGTTTAGAAATACCCAATGTTTACATGTTCTGAGCTTTTTTTGCAAGTTATAGTAGCACTTTGCTATTTCCAAACCACTTTTTTTTCAAAATTAGCGCTAGTTACATTGGGACACTGATATCTTTCAGGAATCCCTAAATATCCCTTGACATATATATATATATATATTTTTAGAAGACATCCCAAAGTATTGATCTATGCCCATTTTGGTATATTTCATGCCACCAATTCACCGCCAAATGCGATCAAATAAAAAAAATTGTTCACTTTTTCACAAATATTTTCACAAACTTTAGGTTTCTCACTAAAATTATTTACAAACAGCTTGTGCAATTATGGCACAAATGGTTGTAAATGCTTCTCTGGTATCCCCTTTGTTCAGAAATAGAAGACATATATGACTTTGGCGTTGCTTTTTGGTAATTAGAAGGCCGCTAAATGCCACTGCGCACCACACGTGTATTATGCGCAGCAGTGAAGTGGTTAATTAGGGAGCATGTAGGGAGCTTGTAGGGTTAATTTTAGCTTTAGTGTAGTGTAGTAGACAACCCCAAGTATTGATCTAGGCCCATTTTGGTATGTTTCATGCCACCATTTCACTGCCAAATGCGATCAATTTAAAAAAAACGTAAATTTTCCCACAATTTTAGGTTTCTCACTGAAATTATTTACAAACAGCTTGTGCAATTATGGCACAAATGGTTGTAAATACTTCTCTGGGATCCCCTTTGTTCAGAAATGGCAGACATATATGGCTTTGGCGTTGCTTTTTGGTAATTAGAAGGCCGCTAAATGCTGCTGCGCATCACACATATATTATGTCTAGCAGTGAAGGGGTTAATTAGGTAGCTTGTAGGGAACTTGCAGGGTTAATTTTAGCTTTAGTGTAGAGATCAGCCTCCCACCTGACCCATCCCACCCCCTGATCCCTTCCAAACAGCTCTCTTCCCTCCCCCACCCCACAATTTTTTTTTTTTTTTTTTTTTAATTATTCTGCTGTGTAGGACTCCCCCTTAGCCCCCAACCTCCCTGGTCCCCCCCAAACAGCTCTTTAACCCCCCCCTGCCTTATTGTGTGCCATATTGGGTACTGGCAGCTGTCTGCCAGTACCCAGTTTGAAATAATAGGTATTTTTATTTTATTTTATTAACATTAAAGTATTGCTTTATTTCTGTAGTGTAGCTGCCCCCCTCAACATCCAACCCCCACCCTCTCCCAGATCCCTTAATTTGAAAATCCCACCCTCCCCAATCCTCTCTCCCTCCCTCACATCTACAGCATATTTATGCTGTTTGTAGTTATCTCACGTGCACGCATGCCCACGTGCGCGCCCATGTGCACGTGCACACACCCACACGCGATCCCTCCCCCTCCTCTACAGATGATCACCCACCCGCCTCCCTGGATGAGCTCCCACCCACCAACGATAACAGCCATCGATGGCCGTTGCCGAGAGGGCCACAGAGTGGCTCTCTCTGCATCGGATGGCTAAAAACAGTTATTGCAGGATGCCTCAATATCAAGGCATCACTGCAATAACATGAAAGCAGCTGGAAGTGATCAGGTTCGCTTCGACTGCTTTCAAAGACCAACGACGTACGGGGTAGGTCCTTGGTCGTTAACTACATTTTTTTGCAGGACGTACCCCATACATCGTTGGTCGTTAAAGGGTTAAAGGGACACTAAACCCAAATTTTTTTCTTTCATGATTCAGATATAGGATGCAATTTTAAGCAACTTTCGAATTTACGTATATTATCAATTTTTCTTCGTTCTCTTGCTATCTTTATTTTAAAAGCAGGAATGTGATGCATAGCAGCCGGCCCATTTTTGGTTGAGAACCTGGGTTATGCTTGCTCATTGGTGGGTAAATGTAATGTAAGCGCTATCCATGGTGCTGAACCTAAAATGGGCTGGCTGCTAAGATCTACATTCCTGCTTTTAAAATAAAGATAGCAAGAGAACGATGAAAAATTGATAATAGGAGTGAATTAGAAAGTTGCTTAAAATGTCATGCTCTATCTGAATCATGAAAGAAAAATGTGGGTTTAGTGTCCCTTTAAAGGATTTTTTTTTTTTTGCTGCATATAAATGAAGTCACATTTCATATATTTTCCCATGGGGTGGGGGACAAACCAAACCTTAGTTTTATGCTTTCATTGTGATTGTCCGCAGTTATTGCTATGTTCTGCATTAATTTAACATTTTTTCCCCAATGGAAAAATATTTTTAAAACACTGCTTATATATATATATATATATAAAATAGAATTTTGAATGTATCTTTAAATGGTTAAAGAGCTTCATGACTATATGAGGCCCATATACACATACAGATGGTCCAAAGATATTGAAAGCAATGATTAGTCAATACAAAAAATCCCTTCCAAAGTATAACCTATACAAATTTCTTTATTCCAATGAGTGAAATAAGGTGCTTAATTTCACTTACATATACACAAATCTGAGTCTTAACTATTTTTTTTTCTGAATTACAACATCAAAAACTAAAACCCCACAATAACATAAAAGTCATCATTTTAATCAATGTCCATGCTAGAAACTGGCCTTCCATCTGTTTATTGCAACAGTCTAGTGAGCTCTGTGTTTGCAGTGTAATAGGTTAGATTACAGAATATCATCGTTATTTTTTTCATGTGTGAACAAACCTGCAGTTTTTTCTTTCCAGTCCACTCCAAACCCACCCCAAGCCTACTCAACCAGTGAGAAGCATATTCATTTTCTAGCCCCTTACAGATGCACAAACGACAGGAGAGTTTAAAGGAAAAGTCTAGTCCAAAATAAACTTTCATGATTCAGATAGGGCATGTAATTTTAAACAATTTTCCAATTTACTTTTATCACTTATTTTGCTTTGTTCTCTTGGTATTCTTAGTTGAAAGCTTAACCTAGGAGGTTCATATGCTCATTTCTTAGACCTTGAAGGCCACCTCTTAAGAATGCATTTTAACAGGTTTTTCACCACTAGAGGGTGTTAGTTCATGAATTTCATATAGATAACACTGTGCTCATGCACGTGAAGTTACCTGGGAGCTATCAATGATTGGCTAAACTGCAAGTCTGTCAAAAGAACTGAAAAAAGGGGCAGTTTGCAGAGGCTCAGATACAAGATAATCACAGAGGTAAAAAATATATAAATATAACTGTGTTGGTTATGCAAAACTGGGGAATGGGTAAAAAAGGGATTATCTATCTTTTAAAACAATAACAATTCTGGTGTAGACTGTCCATTTAAGGATGTGATACTAGTTCTGTGTTCAGGTGGCTGTGTTGGGTATTGTGGGGGTGTTGTATTAAGGTATTTCTTGTTTTTAAGTGCATCTTGGGTTGTTAAGATGTGATTTGTATATTATTATGCTTGCATGCACTCACTAGTTAATTCAAGGGGAGGTTGTGAATGGGTTAAATTGGTTTAGATACTCTCCATGTGCTTTGATTGGATAAAGCGAACACCTCCCTTTGTAATTTAACAGCTGCCAGCACACTTGATTTCCAGCTCTGATGAAGTGCCCTTGAGGCAGGAAACGTGTCAACTGCAGTACCTGTCTGCTGTGCCCTTTTCGTTTTTAACGTAATGTATTCAATAAATTGAACTTTTTAAATTCCAAAATCTCTCCTGGCTTATTTACACTTGAGATGAACATTGTTGCTTCATTTTCTGGTTCTAATTATCAGGGGGCAGAGTGGAGAGCCCCAGCGGTCTAGGTGTTACAGCCAATGCTGGTCTAACAGTGTCGGCATCAAAGCAAGGCTACATGCTCTGTGTGAACACTATTTATATGCAAAGCAAGAAAAGTCTCAGCACTACTGAAAACAGCTTGTAGTTATTCCTTATATTGAAAGAAAGAGACCTTCATTTCAAATGCAAACAAATCACAGGTACAATACCTCTCTTCTGCCCTGTCCGTCTAGGGAGCTGTCTGGAAGGTGATTCTCTCGATCGCACCTTTTCTGTGCTCCTGGATCTCAACCTCTTCCGACCTTTATCCGCTCCCTCTCCTTGTCCACGGGCTACAGCTGATGACGTCACTCCTTAGGTCTGCACGCTCCGTCTCACTCTCTCTTTCTTCAATGCACTTAGCTGTCAGTTTGGAGATAAGAAACGGGGTTCTCTTCTTTAGTCCGGCTTCACTTCTTTGTCTGTGCTCACAGTCCCCAGTTGAGGCAAATCCAATAGAACAGATAATAGGAGCACCAGACAATCGTAGTGATGAAGATAAAACTTAGCTTTTATTTTGCTTACAAGCAATTTGCAGCGAATGCAATAAAATGTATATACACATCTGAATATTCATACAGCATGGAATATCAAAGGCAGTGTTCCAGCTTACGCGTTTCGGCTATCGCTGTAATCATAGCTTGTTATTATTATTATTATTATGCTCTGTGTGAGTTTGGCGATACACGCCACAAGCAGTGGTAACGGTAACAAATGGAAGAGAACTTTCCCTAGAGACTCCTCAACTATCAATTCCTCAACTATCAAGCACACAGAAATGTATTCATCCATATAATATTTTATACATAATGATCAACTTTTCCCTTCCCTCTCATTTGGTCTTCTGCAAGCAGCTTTCTAAGTGTCTTCCCCTTTAGAGCCAAAAAAAATATCTTCTAAGGTAACCATCAGCTAGGTCTATCAAAAACAAAATGTATACTTACCTGATAAAATAATTTCTTAAAAGGTGGTGAGAGTCCATGAGTTCATTACTTCAGGAAATTCAACTCATGGCCACTAGGAGAAGGCAAAGATTCCCCAAAACTCCAAGAGTATTCTCTCCACCCCAAATCACTGATAAGCCAGTATTACCTATAGCCAAGTAAAAAATTCTTTGGAATGTTGGACAGAAGAAACCTTCCTTTGGGAGGACTTGATCTGAATCCTATCCTGCATCCCTGGGAAACAATATTCAATACCCAGGGATCTTGAATGGACCGAGCCTAGACCTTCTGAAAATGGTATGATCTGCCCTCTACCAGAAGACCCAGATCGAGTGTCGCACCTTCATGCAGACTTAGCAGCAGTGATGGGATTTTTAGACTGCTTAGACTTTGTTACAACTGGAAGCCGACTTCTTGAGTGTTCTGTAAGATTCATTTTTTTGTGAAGAGGAGGAGGATTTCTGGTTCCTAGACTGACTAAAGGAACAAAAACAAATAGGAGCCCTTCCTTTACCCTTGGATTTATTGTTCTGTTGGAGAAACGCTCCTTTACCTCTAGTCGCAGTAGAAATAATAGCATCTAGACCAGGGCCAAATAATATCTTACCCTAAAAGGGAAGAGTCAAAAGCCTAATCTTAGAAACCATGTCAGCTGAACAAGATTTCAGCCACAATGCTCTTCCAGTCAAGACAGCTAGAGCCATATTCTTGGCATTAATCCTGATAATGTCAACAATTGCATCACAGATTAATGCATTAGCCAACCTAATCAGATGTAGGCGATGTTGAAATTCCTCGTCCATAGAGTCGTCTGAAATCTGATAAGACAAACTGTTACACCATAGAGTAGAAGGTGCCGCAACACAAGCAATACTATTAGCCGGTCTGAATAAAAGACCTGCTTGCTGAAAAGCCTTTCTATGGCATGACTACTTTCCTATCCGTAGGATCTTTGAAAGAAGTACTGAATTGTAGTATGCTTTGCCAAGGTAGAAATTAAACTGTCTACCTTAGGGATGTTCTCCCAAAGTTCCAAATTAGAGGAAGTTAAAGGAAACATTCTTAAATGGATATTAAACAGTGCTCCTCTGGTAAAAGCAAATGTGTTAAATCAAAGAAAACATAAAATGAAATTATCAGTGTCATAAGAGTGGATAATTTTTAAAAACCTCACAATTCTACAACACCATTAAGCACAAAATCAACAAAATTCACAAATTATTCAGAAGTATAAAACTAATTAGTAAATCATAAATTAGTATAAAAAGTATTATAGAAAATATATAAAAGAGGTATATGTCTCTTGGCATGGACTATCTAAGTTTTCTTAGAAGGACTGAAGTAACCATTATGTGCAGATGATAACAAGAATTGCAATTATAAAAGTTACTTGTGGGACAGTATTCCAACGTATAGTTTCCAAATGCCAAAACTGTTATGGGTAAGGTAAATCCCACTTCCTCCGACAATCCTTATTGGCAATTCTGGTGCAGCTAATGTCTTTGGAGTGTAGTTGTGGAAACTTCTGAAGATAAAGTGATAACCCTAAAAAGACGGATTTAAAGTAAATTATGCATTTATTGTACAATGACACATATACCAAAACACTTGCTAGATAAAAGTGAAATACAAGCACATCAAAGGGATGTCATCACAGCCCATACACAGAGATGTCTACCCAGAGGGGATTTAGGAAATCCTTTTTTATACCTCTTGGACTGCACTACAAAGAGGATGCAACTCCCTCCAGTCCGTTACCAACAACTGTGGATGGTGAGTGTAAACCCATATGCACACTTTCTCAGTACTCTTCAACCCTTGAGAAAATCTGCATAAGGGACAGATGAAAAGCATAGGGATACACAGTACTGGAATACACTCACAATCTACAGCTGGTGGTAACAGACCAGAGGAAGCGGTTTCCTCTCTGCAGTGGAGGCCAAGCGGCATAAAGGACTTATGGAATCCCCTCTGGGCAGACACCTCTGTGTTTAGGCTGTGATGACATCCCTTAGATTTGCTCGTATTTCCCTTTTATCTAGTAAGTGTATTGGTATAATGTATATTCTGTCAGTTCTTAGAAAGCAAATCTGACTCCCTGTTACCTAGTCTATTCACTTGATAGTAAACAAGCCTAAAAGTTTTATGACATCAGGCTAAGATAAACCTTCCTGCATTGGCCTCCTCCTTCTTGTAGGGCTTTAACAGGAAGTAATGGACACTGAACAAATGCACTGTAAAAAAAAAGGTTAAATCTAATTATATATATATGAATTATACTTATTGCAATGATTTCTATCAAGTATAAGCTATTAATTACTGTTTTTTTATTACATTAATGAAACAGACTGCTTAAAGTGATGGTCAAGTATGACTAACTACATCTTGCGATCCTAATGTAACTAGCAAAATAATGTGACTTTCATTCATCATTTCGCCATATTCATTCTAGTTTGTGCGCTATCTTATATTATTTTCCTACCTTACTAATATTTATCCTCCTCCCGTCGATTGTCCGCCATTGTTTTTTCTGCCGTCACGTGTTTTTATTATCCAATTACAGTACAGGCCACTCGGGGAATCAGCTCTAAGTAAAAACACCCTTATTCAATTCTGCGCATGCCCTAGCTCCGTAACCGCAGTGAGACAGAGATTAGGATGCAATTACGGAGCTAGGGCATGCGCAGAATTGAATAAGGGTGTTTTTACTTAGAGCTGATTCCCCGAGTGGCCTGTACTGTAATTGGATAATAAAAACACGTGACGGCAGAAAAAACAATGGCGGACAATCGACGGGAGGAGGATGAATATTAGTAAGGTAGGAAAATAATATAAGATAGCGCACAAACTAGAATGAATATGGCGAAATGATGAATGAAAGTCACATTATTTTGCTAGTTACATTAGGATCGCAAGATGTAGTTAGTCATACTTGACCATCACTTTAACATCCCTATAAACCTTGAAGCTTGAATCTAAGGAATACTAGGTTTAGCCCATTCCTTAGTAATTATTTCAGTAAAGCCATATGGAACAGCAAAAACTTCAGGAGTAGGGTTGGAAATTAGATCCTTTTGTTTAACTGACTTTTCCTTAGCCGGTTTAGGATCTTTTACATAACACTTCCTTTAGAAGAGCACAAAGATATTATTATTATTTATTTATTATTTATAAAATATTTTACCAGGAAGGATACATTGAGATTTCTCTCGTTTTTTAAGTATGTCCTGGGTCCACAAAACATTGCATTGATACAATAGGGTACAATAATACAAAAACAATATTAATACATAACATATGCAGAATTTAACATAGAACAGGTAGGAAATATAAAATCAACCATGACAGGTGCATTCTGTTTTGAGATATGCAGAGAGGGATCTCTTAAAGGATTTTAGACTTGGGGAAGGTTTTAAAGTGTGCGGGAGGTCGTTCCATAATTGTGGTGCTCTGTAGGAATAGGAGGATCGAGCTGCTTTCTTTTTGTATGGAGGCAGACTAAATAATGTACTGCTACTGGATCGAAGATTATGGGAGGTGGGAACAGCCGGGGAGAGCATTCTGCGCAGGTAGTGTGGGAGCTTCCCAGAAAGGCTCTTAAACACAAGGCTGGAAAGATGGAGGGTGCGTCTGGATTCCAGTGACAGCCTGTTTAGTTCTTTAGCATGTCGCAATGGTGGGTCCTGTAGTTACATTGTAGCACAAAGCGGCAGAACGAGTTATACAACGTATTTAGTTTAGTAAGGCGAGTTTGCGGTGCAGGCGCATATACTATGTCCCCGTAATCCATGATTGGCATCAGCATTTGCTTTACAATCTTTTCCTTTACTGTAGGGCTGAGGCAGGATTTGTTTCTGTACAGGGCACATAGTTTTGGAAACAGTTTAGATGCAAGTTTTTCTATGTGGAGGCCAAAAGATAGATTGGGGTCTAACAACATACCCAAGTATTTGAAAGAGTGGACTGCGGTCAGTGTGCCATTCTATTTTGTTTTAATGCGTCTAAGGGACTTTTGTAGTTTGCATAATTTAGGTACCGTTCCAAAGATCATTGTGACAGTTTTGTCAGTGTTTAGGAAAAGTTTGTTTTTTGAGATCCACTTTTCTACCTCTTTGAACTGGTCTTGGAGCACTGCCTCAAGCTGCGGCAGATCGGAATTGTTTGCATAGATTACCGTGTCTTCTGCGTACATGTGTACAGTTGAGGATTTGCAGACATTTGGCAGATCATTTATAAATAATGTGAATAGTAGGGGGCCGAGAATGGAACCTTGGGGAACACCACACGTGACTGGGAGAGGGAGTCCCTGTCAGAAATGGAGACATACTGTGATCGATCCAATATATATGATCTAAACCAGGTTAGCGGATGATCACCAATACCTGAGTTTTTTAGTTTGAGCAGTAGTATGTTGTGGTCTACTGTGTCAAAGGCCTTTGCAAAATCAAGAAAAATAGCTCCAGTTAGGTCTCCTTGTTCCATGCCAGCTTGGATGTCGTTGCAAACTTTTAGGAGGGCAGTTGTAATGGAGTGATTCGGGCGAAAACCCGATTGAACAGGGGTCATATAGCTAGATTGTTGGTAATACTCACATAGTTGCGTATGTACACATTTTTCTAAGATTTTTGACAATACTGGGAGCAATGATATTGGGCGATAGTTATTAACCATGGTTAACTCACCACTTTTATTGATTGGCACTACTTTTGCAGTCTTCCAAAGTTTGGGTATGTATCCAGACACCAAGGATTCATTAATTAGGGTTGTGACAGGTTTAGCAATTGCCGACGCGCTGAGCTTCAACAGCATTGCTGGGATTTGATCAGGTCCAGACAGGTTTTTCATTTTTAGATTATTAAGGTGTTTCTTAACAACATTGATTGGTACAGGTCTAAAATTGAACTTATCTATGTTTGGTCTTTGTAGATTTAGTGGGGCCTGATCCACATTTGTAGTTTCAGGATGCCTGTCATTTATTAGTTTGTCAATCAGGGTGGTGGAGCATCCGACAAAATAATTGTTAAAGGCATTTGCTACTTCTAAGGGAAGTTGCAGGGTTTGGTTATCCACTTTGACAGTGGAGGGTTGAGAGTGGATTGGGAGAGTGTGTAAGTTATTTATGACTTTCCAAAACTTTCTAGGGTTGGATATGTTATTTTTCAGATTTTCACAGAAATATTGGGCCTTGGTCAATTTTGTTTGTTTAGTGCATATATTTTGCTATTTTCTATATACACAGTGATCATTCATAGAGCCAGTATGCTTGAACTTTGACCACAATGAATCCCGAAATTGGTACATTTGAATGAGGTAAGCTGTGATCCAATTCATATGCACTCCTTTTACTCTCACCTTACGCAGCGGGGCATGCAAATTCCAAACTTGTAGGAGTTCGGACTGAAGGAATTCAACTGTAGAGTCTAAATCTGGAATTAGGTTTAATCTGTGCCAGTGGAGGTTCTTGATGTCATTTAGAAATGATCGAAGATTAAATTTTTTGAAGGACCTGGTGATTTTAACCTTGGGAGAGGATTTAGTAGCCCTTATTTTGCGCACGCAGTATACTAAGTAGTGGTCACTGAAACTGTTAGGGAGAACACCTGCCTCCTGGATTCAGTCAGGGGAAGTGGAGAGAATCCAATCGAGGAGGGTGTGGTTATGGCTTTTAATGTTTATGCGAAACATGAAAGATGAGTCTTGTTCACTGACAGACTCTTGCTCATCAGAATTATATTCACCCTCAGAAGACAAATCTGAGGAGTCAGCTACACTATGGAAAAAAAAAATTTTTATATATAAAAACAAATAAAAGCAAATTTTTTTTTTTTAGCAAAATGGGTACTGGCAGACAGCTGCCAGTACCTAACATGGCGGCTAATAGGCAGAGGGGGGAGGGTTAGAGAGCTGTTGGGGGGGGGGGGTCAGGAAGGTTAGGAGGTAAGGGGGAATACTACCCTGGAGAAAAACAATTTATGTAAGAACTTACCTGATAAATTCATTTATTTCATATTGGCAAGAGTCCATGAGCTAGTGATGTATGGGATATACAATCCTACCAGGAGGGGCAAAGTTTCCCAAACCTCAAAATGCCTATAAATACACCCCTCACCACACCCACAATTCAGTTTAACGAATAGCCAAGTAGTGGGGTGATAAAGGAAATGAGTAAAAAGCATCAACAAAGAAATTTGGAATAATTGTGCTTTATACAAAAAAATCATAACCACCATAAAAAGGGTGGGCCTCATCGACTCTTGCCAATATGAAAGAAATGAATTTATCAGGTAAGTTCTTACATAAATTATGTTTTCTTTCATGTAATTGGCAAGAGTATATGAGCTAGTGACGTATGGGATATCAAATACCCAAGATGTGGAACTCCACGCAAGAGTCACTAGAGAGGGAGGGATAAAAATAAACACAGAATACTTAGGAACACCAGCAATTCAAACTAAGCGCTTGATTTAAAAAGTCAAAGCTTTATTTCAAAATATAAAACATGCTTAAAATCCAGAGATTTCAATCACAGCTCATCCCTTAAGCTGTCTTACGCGTTTCGGCCCACCTGGCCTTATTCATAGACATTCATAGAAATAAACAGCCAAATGCTGAAAAAATAATCCACAACCCAAAATATAAGTTATTCTCATGAAGAAAAGAAAAACTTAAAACATCAGCAGAAGAATCAGACTGAAACCGCTGCCTGAAGAACTTTTCTACCAAAAACTGCTTCAGAAGAAGCAAATACATCAAAACGGTAGAATTTAGTAAATGTATGCAAAGAGGACCAAATCGCTGCTTTGCAATCTGATCAACTGAAGCTTCATTCTTAACTTAAAAGCCCACGAAGTGGACACTGATCTAGTAGAATGAGATGTAATTCTCTGAGGCGGGGCTTGACCTGACTCCAAATAAGCTTGAAGAATCAAAAGCTTTAACCAAGAGGCCAAGGAAATAGCAGAGGCTTTCTGGCCAAGGTTGGCAACTGGACATCCGAACAAGATCCGCATACCAAAACCTGTGGGGCCATGCTGGAGCCACCAGCAACACAAACGATTGTTCCATGATGATCTTGGAGATCACTCTCGGAAGAAGAACTAGAGGCGGGAAGATATCAGCAGGTTTATAACACCAAGGAAGTGTCAGCGCATCCACTGCTTCCGCCTGAGAATCCCTGGACCTGGACAGGTATCTGGGAAGTTTCTTGTTTAGATGAGAGGCCATCAGATCTATTTCTGGAAGACCCCACATCTGAACAATCTGAGAAAACACATCCGGATGGAGAGAACACTCCCCTGGATGTAAAGTCGGACGGCTGAGATAATCCGCCTCCCAATTGTCTACACCTGGGATATGAACCGCAGAAATTAGACAAGAGCTGGATTCCGCCCAAACAAGTATCCGAGATACTTCTTTCATAGCTAGGGGACTGTGAGTCCCACCCTGATGATTGACATATGCCACCGTTGTGATATTGTCTGTCTGAAAACAAATGAACGGTTCTCTCCAACAGAGGCCAAAACTGAAAAGCTCTGAGAATTGTACGGAGTTCTAAAATATTGATTGGTAATCTTGCCTCTTGAGATTTCCAAACTCCTTGTGCTGTCAGAGATCCCCAGACAGCTCCCCAACCTGAAAAACTTGCATCTGTTGTGATCACAGTCCAGGTTGGCCGAATAAAAGAGGACCCTTGAACTAAACGCTGGTGATTTAACCACCACGTCAGAGAGTGTTGAATATTGGGATTTAAGGATAGTAATTGTGATATCTTTGTATAATCCCGGCACCATTGATTCAGCATGAAAAGCTGGAGAGGTCTCATGTGAAAACGAGCAAAAGGAATCGCGTCAGATGCTGCAGTCATGAGGCCTAAAACTTCCATGCACATAGCCACTGAAGGGAATGACTTAGACTGAAGGTGCCGACATGCTGCAACCAATTTCAAACGTCTCTTGTCTGTTAGAGACAGAGTCATGGACACTGAATCTATCTGGAAACCTAAAAAGGTGACCCTTGTCTGAGGAATAAATAAACTTTTTGATAAATTGATCCTCCAACCATGTTTTCGAAGAAACAACACAAGTTGATTTGTGTGATATTCTGCAGAACGTAAAGACTGAGCTAGTATCAAGATATCGTCCAAATAAGGAAACACTGCAATGCCCTGTTCTCTGATTACAGAGAGTAGGGCACCCAGAACCTTTGAAAATATTCTTGGAGCTGTTGCTAGGCCAAATGGAAGAGCAACAAATTGGTAATGCTTGTCTAGAAAAGAGAATCTCAGGAACTGATAATGTTCTCGATGAATCGGAATATGAAGGTAAGCATCCTGCAAGTCTATTGTAGACATATAATGTCCTTGCTGAACAAAAGGCAGAATAGTCCTTATAGTCACCATCTTGAAAGTTTGTACTCTTACATAACAATTCAAAATTTTCAGATCCAGAACTGGTCTGAATGAATTCTCTTTCTTTGGGACAATGAATAGATTTGAATAAAACCCCAGGCCTTGTTCCTGAAAAGGAACCAGCATGATTACCCCTGAAACCTCCAGATCTGAAACACACTTCAGGAAAGCCTGAGCTTTCACTTGATTTACTGGGATGCGTGAGAGAAAAAATCTCTTACTCTGAATCCAATTTGGTACCCCTGAGAGACAATGCTCTGAATCCATTGATTTTGGACAGAATTTATCCAAACATCCTTGAAAAACCTTAATCTGCCCCCTACCAGCTGAGCTGGAATGAGGGTCACACCCTCATGCGGACTAAGGGGCTGACTTTGATTTCTTAAAATGCTTGGATTTATTCCAATTTGAGGAAGGCTTCCAATTGGAAACAGATTCCTTGGGGGAAGGATTAGGTTATTGTTCCTTTTTTTGAAGAAAAGAACGAAAACGATTAGAAGCCTTAGATTTACCCTTAGGTTTTTTATCCTGAGGCAAAAAACTCCTTTCCCCCCAGTAACAGTTGAAATAATAGAATACAACTGAGAACCAAATAAATTATTACCTTAGAAAGAAAGAGATAGCAATCTAGACTTAGATGTCATATCAGCATTCCAAGATTTAAGCCACAAGGCCCTTCTAGCTAAAAACACAATTTATGCTTACCTGATAAATTTATTTCTCTTGTGGTGTATCCAGTCCACGGATCATCCATTACTTGTGGGATATTCTCATTCCCAACAGGAAGTTGCAAGAGGACACCCACAGCAGAGCTGTAATATAGCTCCTCCCCTAACTGTCATAGCCAGTCATTCGACCGAAAACAAGCCGAGAAAGGAGGAACCATAGGGTGCAGTGGTTACTGTAGTTTAAATTTAAAAATTACCTGCCTTAAAATGACAGGGCGGGCCGTGGACTGGATACACCACAAGAGAAATAAATTTATCAGGTAAGCATAAATTGTGTTTTCTCTTGTAAGGTGTATCCAGTCCACGGATCATCCATTACTTGTGGGATACCAATACCAAAGCTAAAGTACACGGATGAAGGGAGGGACAAGGCAGGAACTTAAATGGAAGGAACAACTGCCCGTTAAAACCTTTCTCCCAAATATAGCCTCCGAAGAAGCAAAAGTATCAAATTTGTAAAATTTTGAAAAAATATGAAGCGAAGACCAAGTCGTCGCCTTGCAAATCTGATCAAAAGAAGCCTCATTTTTAAAGGCCCAAGTGGAAGCCACAGCTCTAGTGGAATGAGCTGTAATCCTTTCAGGAGGCTGCTGTCCAGCAGTCTCATAGGCTAAGCGGATTAAGCTTCTTAGTCAAAAAGAAAAAGAGGTTGCCGAAGCCTTTTGACCTCTCCTCTGTCCAGAGTAGACAACAAACAAAGTAGATGTTTGCCGAAAATCTTTAGTAGCTTGTAAGTAAAACTTTAAAGCACGGACCACGTCCAAATTGTGTAACACAAGGATGGAACAACAATCTCTTGATTGATATTCTTGTTAGATACCACCTTAGGTAAGAACCCAGGTTTGGTACGCAGGACTACCTTATCCGTATGAAAAATCAGATAAGGAGAATCACATTGTAAGGCAGATAGCTCAGAGACTCTACAAGCCGAGGAAATAGCTACCAAAAAAAGAACTTTCCAAGATAAAAGCTTGATATCTATGGAATGAAGAGGTTCAAACGGAACTCCTTGAAGAACCTTAAGAACCAAGTTTAAAGGGCCATAATACCCAAATGTTTAAACACTTGAAAGTGATGCAGCATAGCTGTAAAAAGCTGATTAGAAAATATCACCTGAACATCTCTATGTAAAAAAGAAAGATATTTTACCTCAAAAGTTTCTCAGTAGCCACCTCCCATTGTAAAGGATTTCTAAGCAGCATTTTAGTGTGTTTGTCCTAGGACATCTGAAGGGACTAGCATCGTGCACTCTAATATTATTTCACCAATCAGGTAAAGGAAGTTTGCTATGAAATCTCATGAGAGTTAAGTCAAATCTCATGAGATCACAGTAAGAGTTCATGACCTCAGCACTGCTGATGCTGATTGGCTGCTGTTCATTTCTTCATTTTTTTAAATTTTTTTACCTGCAGCTGGGAGCAGCTGAGTATAACTTTTTACACAGAACTTACTCTGCTGAGCTGAGGAGATTGTGAGGTAAAATATCTTCCTTTTTTACATAGCGAAGCTCAGGTGATATTTTCCTGTCAGCTTTTTACAGTTATACTGCATCAGTTTCAAGTGATTTAGCATATGAGTATTATGTCCCTTTAAGCTCCATGGTGGAGCAACAGGTTTAAACACAGGCTTGATTCTAACTAAAGCCTGACAAAATGCCTGAACGTCTGGAACATCTGCCAGATGCTTAACTAGCTGACAATCCTTTTTCCAAACCTTCTTGGAGAAAAGATAATATCCTAGCAATCCTGACCTTACTCCATGAGTAACCCTTGGATTCACACCAATAAAGATATCTACGCCATACCTTATGGTAAATTTTCCTGGTGACAGGCTTTCGTGCCTGTCTTAAGGTATCAATAACTGACTCGGAGAAGCCACGCTTTGATAAAAACAGAATTTATGCTTACCTGATAAATTACTTTCTCCAACGGTGTGTCCGGTCCACGGCGTCATCCTTACTTGTGGGATATTCTCTTCCCCAACAGGAAATGGCAAAGAGCCCAGCTGGTCACATGATCCCTCCTAGGCTCCGCCTACCCCAGTCATTCGACCGACGTAAAGGAGGAATATGCATAGGAGAAATCATATGATACCGTGGTGACTGTAGTTAGAGAAAATAATTCATCAGACCTGATTAAAAAAAACCAGGGCGGGCCGTGGACCGGACACACCGTTGGAGAAAGTAATTTATCAGGTAAGCATAAATTCTGTTTTCTCCAACATAGGTGTGTCCGGTCCACGGCGTCATCCTTACTTGTGGGAACCAATACCAAAGCTTTAGGACACGGATGATGGGAGGGAGCAAATCAGGTCACCTAGATGGAAGGCACCACGGCTTGCAAAACCTTTCTCCCAAAAATAGCCTCAGAAGAAGCAAAAGTATCAAATTTGTAAAATTTGGTAAAAGTGTGCAGTGAAGACCAAGTCGCTGCCTTACATATCTGATCAACAGAAGCCTCGTTCTTGAAGGCCCATGTGGAAGCCACAGCCCTAGTGGAGTGAGCTGTGATTCTTTCAGGAGGCTGCCGTCCGGCAGTCTCATAAGCCAATCGGATGATGCTTTTAAGCCAAAAAGAGAGAGAGGTAGAAGTTGCTTTTTGACCTCTCCTTTTACCAGAATAAACAACAAACAAAGAAGATGTTTGTCTGAAATCCTTAGTAGCCTCTAAATAGAATTTTAGAGCACGAACTACATCCAAATTGTGTAACAAACGTTCCTTCTTTGAAACTGGATTCGGACACAAAGAAGGCACAACTATCTCCTGGTTAATGTTTTTGTTAGAAACAACTTTCGGAAGAAAACCAGGTTTAGTACGCAAAACCACCTTATCTGCATGGAACACCAGATAAGGAGGAGAACACTGCAGAGCAGATGACTCTGAAACTCTTCTAGCAGAAGAAATTGCAACCAAAAACAAAACTTTCCAAGATAGTAACTTAATATCTACGGAATGTAAGGGTTCAAACGGAACCCCTTGAAGAACTGAAAGAACTAAATTGAGACTCCAAGGAGGAGTCAAAGGTTTGTAAACAGGCTTGATTCTAACCAGAGCCTGAACAAAAGCTTGAACATCTGGCACAGCCGCCAGCTTTTTGTGAAGTAAAACAGATAAAGCAGAAATCTGTCCCTTCAAAGAACTTGCAGATAATCCTTTCTCCAAACCCTCTTGTAGAAAGGATAGAATCTTAGGAATTTTTATCTTGTTCCATGGGAATCCTTTAGAGTCACACCAACAGATATATTTTTTCCATATTTTATGGTAAATTTTCCTAGTTACAGGCTTTCTAGCCTGGATAAGAGTATCAATGACAGAATCTGAAAACCCACGCTTTGATAAAATCAAGCGTTCAATCTCCAAGCAGTCAGTTGGAGTGAAGCCAGATTCGGATGTTCGAATGGACCTTGAACAAGAAGGTCCTGTCTCAAAGGTAGCTTCCATGGTGGAGCCGATGACATATTCACCAGGTCTGCATACCAAGTTCTGCGTGGCCACGCAGGAGCTATCAAGATCACCGAAGCCCTCTCCTGATTGATCCTGGCTACCAGCCTGGGAATGAGAGGAAACGGTGGGAATACATAAGCTAGGTTGAAGGTCCAAGGCGCTATCAGTGCATCTACTAGAGTTGCCTTGGGATCCCTGGATCTGGACCCGTAGCAAGGAACCTTGAAGTTCTGACGAGACGCCATCAGGTCCATGTCTGGAATGCCCCATAATTGAGTTATTTGGGCAAAGATTTCCGGATGGAGTTCCCACTCCCCCGGATGGAAAGTCTGACGACTCAGAAAATCCGCTTCCCAATTTTCCACTCCTGGGATGTGGATTGCAGACAAGTGGCAGGAGTGATTCTCCGCCCATTGAATTATCTTGGTCACTTCCTCCATCGCCAGGGAACTCCTTGTCCCCCCCTGATGGTTGATATATGCAACAGTCGTCATGTTGTCTGATTGAAACCTTATGAATTTGGCCATTGCTAGTTGAGGCCAAGCTTTGAGAGCATTGAATATCGCTCGCAGTTCCAGAATGTTTATCGGGAGAAGAGATTCTTCCCGAGACCATAGACCCTGAGCTTTCAGGGGTTCCCAGACCGCGCCCCAGCCCACCAGACTGGCGTCGGTCGTGACAATGACCCACTCTGGTCTGCGGAAGCTCATTCCCTGTGACAGGTTGTCCAGGTTCAGCCACCAACGGAGTGAATCTCTGGTTCTTTGATCTACTTGGATCGTCGGAGACAAGTCTGTATAATCCCCATTCCACTGTCTGAGCATGCACAGTTGTAATGGTCTTAGATGAATTTGTGCAAAAGGAACTATGTCCATTGCCGCAACCATCAAACCTATTACTTCCATGCACTGCGCTATGGAAGGAAGAAGAACAGAATGAAGTACTTGACAAGAGCTTAGAAGTTTTGATTTTCTGGCCTCTGTCAGAAAAATCTTCATTTCTAAGGAGTCTATTATTGTTCCCAAGAAGGGAACTCTTGTTGACGGGGACAGAGAACTTTTTTCTATGTTCACTTTCCACCCGTGAGATCTGAGAAAGGCTA
The DNA here is from genome assembly GCF_027579735.1 of Bombina bombina. NCBI lineage: Eukaryota > Metazoa > Chordata > Amphibia > Anura > Bombinatoridae > Bombina > Bombina bombina. The sequence continues at coordinate 430,062,999 of NC_069503.1, forward strand.
GGACAATGTCCGTATGAGCCTTTGCTTTTGACAGAGACAACGCTTGAATCAGTATGTCGTCCAAGTAAGGTACTACTGCAATGCCCCTTGGTCTTAGCACCGCTAGAAGGGACCCTAGTACCTTTGTGAAAATCCTTGGAGCAGTGGCTAATCCGAATGGAAGTGCCACAAACTGGTAATGCTTGTCCAGAAAGGCGAACCTTAGGAACCGATGATGTTCCTTGTGGATAGGAATATGTAGATACGCATCCTTTAAATCCACCGTGGTCATGAATTGACCTTCCTGGATGGTAGGAAGAATTGTTCGAATGGTTTCCATTTTGAACGATGGAACCCTGAGAAATTTGTTTAGAATCTTGAGATCTAAAATTGGTCTGAATGTTCCTTCTTTTTTGGGAACTATGAACAGATTGGAGTAAAACCCCATCCCTTGTTCTCCTAATGGAACAGGATGAATCACTCCCATTCTTAACAGGTCTTCTACACAATGTAAGAATGCCTGTCTTTTTATTTGGTTTGAAGACAATTGAGACCTGTGGAACCTCCCCCTTGGGGGTAGTGCCTTGAATTCCAGGAGATAACCTTGAGAAACTATTTCTAGCGCCCAAGGGTCCTGAACATCTCTTGCCCAAGCCTGAGCAAAGAGAGAGAGTCTGCCCCCCACCAGATCCGGTCCCGGATCGGGGGCCAACACTTCATGCTGTTTTAGTAGCAGTGGCAGGTTTCTTGGCCTGCTTACCCTTGTTCCAGCCTTGCATCGGTCTCCAGGCTGGTTTGGTTTGAGAACTATTACCCTCTTGCTTAGAGGGTGTAGAATTTGAGGCTGGTCCGTTTCTGCGAAAGGGACGAAAATTTGGCTTATTTTTAGCCTTAAAAGACCTATCCTGAGGAAGGGCGTGGCCCTTTCCCCCAGTGATGTCTGAAATAATCTCTTTCAAGTCAGGGCCAAACAGCGTTTTACCTTTGAAAGGGATGTTAAGCAATTTGTTCTTGGAGGATACATCCGCTGACCAAGACTTTAGCCAAAGCGCTCTGCGCGCCACAATAGCAAAACCTGAATTTTTCGCCGCTAATCTAGCTAATTGCAAAGCGGCGTCTAAGATAAAAGAGTTAGCCAATTTAAGTGCTTGAACTCTGTCCATAACCTCCTCATACGAAGATTCTTTATCGAGCGACTTTTCTAGTTCTTCGAACCAGAAACACGCTGCTGTAGTGACAGGAACAATGCATGAAATTGGTTGTAGAAGGTAACCTTGCTGAACAAACATCTTTTTAAGCAAACCCTCTAATTTTTTATCCATAGGATCTTTGAAAGCACAACTATCTTCTATAGGGATAGTAGTGCGTTTGTTTAGAGTAGAAACCGCCCCCTCGACCTTGGGGACTGTCTGCCATAAGTCCTTTCTGGGGTCGACCATAGGAAATAATTTCTTAAATATAGGGGGAGGAACAAAAGGTATGCCGGGCCTTTCCCATTCCTTATTTACAATGTCCGCCACCCGCTTGGGTATAGGAAAAGCATCGGGGGGCACCGGGACCTCTAGGAACTTGTCCATCTTACATAATTTCTCTGGAATGACCAAATTGTCACAATCATCCAGAGTAGATAACACCTCCTTAAGCAGAGCGCGGAGATGTTCTAATTTAAATTTAAAAGTAATAACATCAGGTTCAGCTTGTTGAGAAATTTTTCCTGAATCTGAAATTTCTCCCTCAGATAAAACTTCCCTCCTGGCCCCTTCAGATTGGTGTGAGGGTATGTCAGAACCATTATCATCAGCGTCCTCATGCTCTTCAGTATCTAAAACAGAGCAATCGCGCTTTCTCTGATAAGTGGGCATTTTGGACAAAATGTTTTTAATAGAATTATCCATTACAGCCGTTAATTGTTGCATAGTAAGAAGGATTGGCGCACTAGATGTACTAGGGGCCTCTTGTGTGGGCAAGACTGGTGTAGACACAGAAGGGGATGATGCAGTACCATGCTTACTCCCCTCGCTTGAGGCATCATCTTGGGCAACATCATTATCAGTGGCATCATTGTCCCTACTTTGTTTGGACACTATGTCACATTCATCACATATATTTAAATGGGGAGGAACCTTGGCTTCCAAACATACAGAACATCGTCTATCTGATGGTTCAGACATGTTAACAGGCATAAACTTGATAACAAAGCACAAAAAACGTTTTAAAATAAAACCGTTACTGTCACTTTAAATTTTAAACTGAACACACTTTATTACTGAATATGTGAAAAAGTATGAAGGAATTGTTCAAAATTTCACCACAGTGTCTTAAAGCCTTAAAAGTATTGCACACCAAATTTGAAAGCTTTAACTCTTAAAATAACGGAACCGGAGCCGTTTTTACATTTAACCCCTATACAGTCCCTGGTATCTGCTTTGCTGAGACCCAACCAAGCCCAGAGGGGAATACGATACCAAATGACGCCTTCAGTAAGCTTTTTCAGTGGTTCTTAGCTCCTCACACATGCATCTGCATGCCTTGCTTTCCAAAAACAACTGCGCATTAGTGGCGCGAAAATGAGGCTCTGCCTATGACTAGAAAAGGCCCCCAGTGAAAAAGGTGTCCAATACAGTGCCTGCCGTTTTTTTAATACATCCCCAAGATTAAAAGAACTATGTATAGTTATAATCCACTAAATATACTTGTAAAGTAATCGTTTTAGCCCAGAAAAATGTCTACCAGTCTTTAAAGCCCTTGTGAAGCCCTTTATTCTTATACTAAACTAAGAAAATGGCTTACCGGTTCCCATAGGGAAAATGACAGCTTCCAGCATTACCAAGTCTTGTTAGAAATGTGTCATACCTCAAGCAGCAAAGTCTGCCCACTGTTTCCCCCAACTGAAGTTAATTCATCTCAACAGTCCTGTGTGGAAACAGCCATCGATTTTAGTAACGGTTGCTAAAATCATTTTCCTCTTACAAACAGAAATCTTCATCTCTTTTCTGTTTCAGAGTAAATAGTACATACCAGCACTATTTTAAAATAACAAACTCTTGATTAAAGAATAAAAACTACATTTAAACACCAAAAAACTCTTAACCATCTCCGTGGAGATGTTGCCTGTGCAACGGCAAAGAGAATGACTGGGGTAGGCGGAGCCTAGGAGGGATCATGTGACCAGCTTTGCTGGGCTCTTTGCCATTTCCTGTTGTGGAAGAGAATATCCCACAAGTAAGGATGACGCCGTGGACCGGACACACCTATGTTGGAGAAATCAAGCGTTCAATCTCCAGGCAGTCAGCCTCAGAGAAATTAGATTTGGATGGTTGAAAGGACCCTGAAGTAGAAGGTCCTGTTTCAGAGGCAGAGACCATGGTGGAAAGGATGACATGTCCACTAGATCTGCATACCAGGTCCTGCGTGGCCACGCAGGTGCTATCAGAATCACTGATGCTCTCTCCTGTATAGCAAAACCAGAATTCTTAGCCGTTAGTTTAGTCAAATGAACAATGGCATCAGAATAAAAGAATTGGCTAGCTTAAGTGCTCTAAGTTTGCCAAGTATGTCATCCAATGGAGTCGCTACCTGTAAAGCCTCTTCCAGAGACTCAAACCAGTACGCCGCAGCAGCAGTGACAGGGGCAATGCATGCAAGGGGCTGTAGGATAAAACCTTGTTGAATAAATATTTTCTTAAGGTAACCTCTAATTTTTTATCCATTGGATCTAAAAAAAAAAAAAGCACAACTGTCCTCGACAGGGATAGTAGTACGCTTTACTAGAGTAGAAACTGCTCCCTCCACCTTAGGGACTGTCTGCCATAAGTCCCATGCGGTGGCATCTATTGGAAACATTTTTCTAAAAATAGGAGGGGAAGAGAACGGCACACCTGGTCTATCCCATTCCTTATTAATAATTTCTGTAAACCTTTTAGGTATTTGGAAAAACATCAGTACACACCGGCACTGCAAAGTATTTATCCAGTCTACACTATTTCTCTGGCACTGCAATGGTATCACAGTCATTCAGAGCAGCTAAAACCTCCCTAAGCAACACGCGGAGGTGTTCAAGCTTAAATTTAAATGTAGAAATATTAGAATCAGGTATCTTTCTTGAGTCATTAACATCACCCACTGACTGAAGCTCTCTTTCCTCAGCTTCTGCATATTGTGAGGCAGTATCAGACATGGTTCTTAAAGCGTCAGTATGCTCTGCATTTTGTCTCACCCCAGAGCTATCTCGCTTACCTCTAAGTTCAGGTAGTCTGGCTAATACCGCTGACAGTGTATTATCCATGACTGCCGCCATGTCTTGTAAAGTAAACGCTATGGGCGCCCTAGATGTACTTGGCGCCATTTGAGCGTGAGTCCCTTAAGCGGGAGTCAAAGGGTCTGACACGTGGGGAAAGTTAGTCGGCATAACTTCCCCCTCGTCAGATTCCTCTGGTGATACATTTTTTAAAGACAGAAAATTATCTTTATTGCATAAAATGAAATCAGTACATTTGGTACACATTCTAAGAGGGGGTTCCACCATGGCTTTTAAACATAATAAACAAGGAGTTTCTTCTATATCAGACATGTTTATACAGAAGAGCAATGAGACTAACAAGCTTGGAAAACACTTTAAATCAAGTTAACAAGCAAATATAAAAAACGGTACTGTGCCTTTAAGAGAAACAAATTTTGTCAGAATTTGAAAAAGAGTGAAAAAATTCAGTAAATCAAACAAAATTTTTACAGTGTGTATAATAGGCTAACAGAGCATTGCACCCACTTGCAAATGGATGATTAACCCCTTAGTTCAAAAAACGGATCAAAAAAACGAAATAGACGTTTTTTAACAGTCACAACCAACTGCCACAGCAAGCTGTGGCCCTACCTTCCCCAATAAACGACTTTGGAAAGCCTTTGGGCCCTTTAGAGATGTCCTATAGCATTCAGAGGGCCTTTGAGGGAAGCTGGATGTCACAGTTTGTAATTTTAACTGCACCAACTGTAACTTTTATACTACAACAGTGGAAATTGTTTCTAGTCAAAATTTAAGCCAGCCATGTGGAAAAAACTAGGCCCCAATAAAGTTTTATCACCAAAGCATATATAAAAACGATTAAACATGCCAGCAAACGTTTTATATTGCAATTTTATAAGGGTATTACCCCTGAGAGTAAGCATGATACCAGTCGTTATTAAATCACTGTATTCAGGCTTAACTTACATTAATCCGGTATCAGCAGCATTTTCTAGTGTTTTCCATCTCTAGAAAAAATTATAACTGCACATACCTGATAGCAGAATAAACTGCACGCCATTCTCTCGCTGAAGTTACCTCATCTGTGTAATCCCCTCAGACATATGTGAGAACAGCAATGGATCTTAGTTACAACCTGCTAAGATCATAGAAACCTCAGGCAGATTCTTCTTCTATTTACTGCCTGAGATAAAATAGCACAACTCCGGTACTATTTAAAAATAACAAACTTTTGATTGAAGAAAATAAACTAGCTATATTTAACCACTCTCTCCTACAACGTCCTTGCTTGTTGAGAGTTACAAGAGAATGACTGGTTATGACAGTTAGGGGAGGAGCTATATTACAGCTCTGCTGTGGGTGTCCTCTTGCAACTTCCTGTTGGGAATGAGAATATCCCACAAGTAATGGATGATCCGTGGACTGGATACACCTTACAAGAGAAATAGCTAAAGACATGGATCTAACATCAATTTTGATAATATCAAGAATGTCATCACAAATAAAATGATTAGCATATTGCAGTAAGCGAACAATGCTAGATATGTCAGAATCCAATTCTTGTTGCGCTAAATTCTCCAACCAAAAAGTTGAATCAGCTGCAACATCAGCCAAAGTAATTGCAGGCCTAAGAAGATGACCTGAATATAAATAGGCTTTCCTTAGATAATATTCAATCTTCCTATCTAAAGGATCTTTAAAGGAAGTACTATCTTCCATAGGAATAGTGGTTCATTTAGCAAGAGTATAAATAGCCCCATCAACTTTGGGGATCTTTTCCCAAAACTCTATTGCAATTGCTGTTAAAGGATACAATTTTTTAGACCTTGCAGAAGGATTAAAAGGAGTACCTGGCTTATTCCATTCCTTAGAAATCATGTCAGACATAGCATCAGGAATAGGAAAAACCTCTGGAGTAACCACAGTAGGTTTAAAAACAGCATTTAAACGTTTACTTGTTTTAATATCAAGAGGACTAGCTTCCTCAATATCCAAAGTAATTAACACTTCTTTTAACAAAGAACACATATACTCTATTTTAAATAAATAAGTAGATTTGTCAGAGTCATCGTCTGAGGAAGGATCTTCTGAATTAGATAGATCCTCATCAGAGGTGGATAATTAATCATGCTGTTGGTCATTTGAAATTTCATCAACTTTATCAGACGTTTTAAAATACCTCTTACGTTTATTAGAAGGTGGAAATGCAGACAAAGCCTTCTGAATAGAATCAGTAACAAATTCTTTACAATTCATAGGTATATCATGTACATTAGAAGTTGAGGGAACTGCAACCGGCAATGTACTATTACAGATGGAAACTCTATCTGCATGTAAAAATTTATCATGACAACCATTACAAATGACATTTGGAGATATAATCTCCACAATTTTACAACAAATGCACTTAGCTTTGGTAGAACCGATGTCAGGCATCAAAGTTCCAGCAGATACTTCTGAGGCAGGATCAGATTGAGAAAATTATAAATTTCCTTATATGACAGTTTCAGGAATGGGAAAAAAAGCAAATAGCATAGCCATCTGACATAGCAAAAGGCAAGAGGCAAAAGCAATGGGGCAATAAATAATGAAAAAAATTGGGCTCCAAATATGATGCACACCGTAACTGAAATTTTTTTTGGCGCCAACCATGTCCGGAAATGACACACTCGCGTCACTAGCGACACAACCCTGTATGAACCCCGCCGTCAAGTATGACGCCGGAAATGATGAACTTGCGTCAACAGACGTGCCTTTCACTGCAAAAAAAAAAGACTAAACCCCAGGTAAGAAAAATATTTCTCAATATTAACTTTCCCAAATATGAAACTGACAATCTGCAAAAGGAAATACATGAACCTGACTCATGGCAAATATAAGTACAATACATATATTTAGAACTTTATATAAATGCATAAAGTGCCAAACCATAGCTGAGGTGTCTTAAGAAATAAAAACATACTTACCGAAAGACACCCATCCACATATAGCAGATAGCCAAACCAGTACTAAAACAGTTATCAGTAGAGGTAATGGTATATAAGAGTATATCGTCGATCTGAAAAGGGAGGTATGAGATGAATCTCTACGACCGATAACAGAGAACCCTCGAAAAAGAGCCTCGTTAGGAAAATCATTGCATTCAATAGGTAATACTCTCTACGTCCCTCTGACATTCGCTGTACTCTGAGAGGAATCAGGCTTCAAAATGCTGAGAAGCACATGTCAACGTAGAAATCTTAGCACAAACTTACTTCACCACCTCCATAGGAGGCAAAGTTTGTAAAAACATAATTTATGCTTACCTGATAAATTTATTTCTCTTGTAGTGTATCCAGTCCACGGATCATCCATTACTTATGGGATATATTCTCCTTCCCAACAGGAAGTTGCAAGAGTCCACCCACAGCAAAGCTGCTATATAGCTCCTCCCCTAACTGCCATTACCAGTCATTCGACCGAAAACATGCAGAGAAAGGAAAACCATAGGGTGCAGTGGTGACTGTAGTTTAATGGAAAAATTACCTGCCTTAAAGTGACAGGGCGGGCCGTGGACTGGATACACTACAAAAGAAATAAATTTATCAGGTAAGCATAAATTATGTTTTCTCTTGTTAAGTGTATCCAGTCCACGGATCATCCATTACTTATGGGATACCAATACCAAAGCTAAAGTACACGGATGATGGGAGGGACAAGGCAGGTACTTAAACGGAAGTTACCACTGCCTGTAAAAAACCCTTTCTCCCAAAAATAGCCTCCGAAGAAGCAAGGTATCAAATTTGTTAAATTTGAAAAAGTATGAAACGCAGACCAAGACTCCGTCTTGTAATCTGTTCAACAGAAGCCACATTTAAAAAAGGCCCAAGTGAAAACCACAGCTCTAGTAGAATGAGCTGTAATCCCTTCAGGAGGCTGCTGTCCAGCAGTCTCATAAGCTAAATGAATTATGCTTTTTAACCAAAAAGACAGAGAGGTTGCTGAAGTCCTTTGACCTCTCCTCTGTCCAGAATAGACAACAAACAAGGTGAATGTTTGATGAAAATCTGTAGTAGCTTGTAAGTAAAACTTTAAAACACGAACCACGTCCAAATTGTGTAATAGACGTTCCTTCTTTGAAGAAGGATTAGGATACAAGAATGGAACAACAATCTCTTGAGTGATATTCTTGTTAGATACCACCTTAGGTAAAAACCCAGGTTGGTACACAGGACTACCTTATCCGTACGGAGAACCAGATAAGGAGAATCACATTGCAACGCAGATAACTCGGAGACTCTATGAGCCGAGGAAATAGCTACCAAAAAGGAACTTTCCAAGATAGAAGTTTGATATCTATGGAATGAAAAGGTTCAAATGGAACTCCTTGAAGAACCTTAAGAACCAGCTTTAAGCTCCATGGCGGAGCAACATTTTTAACCACAGGCTTGGTTCTAACCAAAGCCTGACCAAATGCCTGAACGTCTAGAATACCTGCCAGACGCTTGTGCAAAAGAATAGACAGAGTAGAATTCTGTCCTTTTAAAGAACTAGCTGACAACCCTTTTCTCAAAATCATCTTGGAGAAAAGATAATATCCTGGGAATCCAGACTTTACTCCATGAGTAACCCTTGGATTCATAACAATAAGATATTTACACCATATCTTATGTTAAATTTTCCTAGAGACAGGCTTTTATGCCTGTATTAAGGTATCAATTACTGACTCGGAGAAGCCATGCTTTGATAACATCAAGCGTTCTGTCTCCAGGCAGTCCATCTCAGATTAGTTATATTTAGATGGTTGAAAAGACCCTGAGGTAGAGGGTCCTGTCTCAGAAGCAGAGACCGTGGTGGAAAGGATGACATGTCCACCAGATCTGCATACCAGGTCCTGCGTGGCCACGCAGGCGCTGTCAAAAGCACCAAAGCACTCTCCTGCTTGATCTTGTGCAAACCCCTCCGGAGGGAATTCCCACTCCCCCGGATGAAAAGTCTGACGACTTAGAAAATCTGCCTCCCAGTTCTCAACACCTGGGATAGGGATAGCTTTTAGACAAGAGTGAGTCTCTGTCCAGTGAATTATTTTAAGACTTCTAACATTGCTAGGGAACTTCTGTTCCACCTTGATGGTTGATGTAAGCCACAGTCGTGATATTGTCCGACTGAAATATGATGTACCTCAGAGTTGCTAACTGAGGCCAAGTCTGAAGAGCATGGAATATCGCTCCCAGTTCCAGAATATTCATTAGAAGGAGGGTCTCCTCCTGAGTCCACTATCCCTGAGCCTTCAGGGAGTTCCAGACTGTATCCCAACCTAAAAGGCTGGCATCTGTTGTAATTGTCCCATCTGACCTGCGGAAGGTCATACCCTTGGACAGATGGACCCGAGATAGTCACCAGAGAAGAGAATCTCTGGTTTCTTGGTCCGGATTTAACAGGAGAACAAATCTGTGTAATCCCAGTTCTTCTGGCTGAGCATGCATAGTTGCAGTGGTCTGAAATGTAGGCGTGCAAACGGTACTATGTCCCTTGCCGCTACCATTAAGCCGATTACATTCATGTACTGAGCCACCAAAGGGCGCGGATGGAATGAAGAACACGGCAGAAATTTAGAAACTTTGACAACCTGGACTCCGTCAGGTAAATTTTAATTTCTACAAAATCTATCAGAATCCCTAGGAGGGAAACCCTTGATATTGGGGATAGAGAACTCTTTCCTTGTTCACTTTCCACCCATGCGATCTCAGAAATGCCAGTACTACGTCCGTATGAGACTTGGCAACTTGGATGTTTGACGCCTGTATCAGGATGTCGTCTAAATAAGGGGCCACTTCTATGCCCCGCGGCCTAAGGACCGCCAAAGTGACCCCAGAACCTCCATAAAGATTCTAGGGGCTGTAGTTAACCCAAAGGAAAGAGCTACAAACTGGTAATGCCTGTCTAGAAAGGCAAACCTGAAAAACCGATGGTGATCTTTATGCATCGCAATGTGAGGATAAGCATCCTTCAAATCCATTGTAGTCCTCTATTGACTCTCCTGGATCATAGTTAAGATGGTACGAATAGTTTCCATCTTAAATGATAGAATTCTAAAGAATTTGTTTAAGATCTTTTAGATCCAAAATAGGTCTGAAGGTTTCCTTTCCTTGGGAACCACAAACCGATTTGAGGAAAACTGTGTCCCTGTTCCTCTATTGGAACTGAATGGGTCACGTACACAATGCAAGAATGTCTCTTTCTTTATCTGGTTTGCAGATAAATGTGAAAGGCAAAAACTCCCCTTTTTTGGGGGGGAAAGCTTTGAAATCCAGAAGATATCTCTGGGGTATAATTTCCAATGCCCAGGGATCCTGGGCATCTCTTGCCCACGCCTGGGCGAAGAATGAAGTCTGCCCCCTATAGGATCCGTTACCAGATAGGGGTCCGTTCCTCATGCTGTTTTAGAGGCAGCAGCAGGCTCCTTGACCTGCTTATCTTTGTTCCAGGTCCGGTTGTCTCCAGACCGCCTTGGACTGAGCAAAAGTTCCCTCTTATTTTGCCTTAGAGGAAGTTGATGCCACACCTGCCTTGAATTTTCGAAAGGCACGAAAATTAGGCCTTTTTTGTCCCTTGATTTGGACCTGTCCTGAGGAAGGGCATGATCTTTTCCTCCAGTGATATAAGTAATAATCTCCTTCAAACTAGGCCTGAATAGGGTCTGCCCCTTGAAGGGAAGTTAAGTAGCTTATTTATTAAAGTCACGACAGCTGACCATGATATAAGCCATAGCGCTCTGCGCGCCAGTATAGTAAAAAACAGAATTCTTAGCCGTTAGTCTAGTCAAAGGAACAAAGGCATCAGAAAACAAAGGAATTGGCTAGCTTAAGTGCTCTAAGCTTGTCAAATATATTCATCCAATGGAGCCTGTAAAGCCTCATCAAGAGACTCAAACCAGAACGCCGCAGCAGCAGTGACAGGAGCAATGCGTGCAAGGGGCTGCAGGATAAAACCTTGTTGAATAAACATTTTTTATCCATTGGATCTAAAAAAGCACAACAGTCCTCGCCAGAGGTAGTGGTACGCTTAGCTAGAGTAGAAACTCTTCTCTCCACCTTAGGAACTGTCTGCCATAAGTCCCGTGTGGTGGCAACTATTAGAAAACATTCTTCTAAAAAATAGGAGGGGAAGAGAACGGCACACCTGGTCTATCCCATTCCTTATGAAAAATTTTAGTAAACCTCTTTAGGTATTGGAAAAACATAAGTACACACCGGCACTGCATATTATTTATCCAGTCTACACAATTTCTCTGGCACTGCGATTGTACACATTCATTCAGAGCAGCTAAAGCCTCCCTGAGCAACAAGTGGAGGTTCTCAAGCATAAATTTTAAATGTAGAAATATCAGAATCAGGTTAAATCATCTTCCCTGAGTCACAAATATCACCCACAGACTAAGCATATTGTGAGGTAGTATCAGACATGGTTCTTAAAGCGTCTGTATGCTCTGTATCTACCCCCAGAGCTGTTTTGCTTTCCTTTAATTTCAGGTAGTCTGACTAATACTGCTGCCAGTGTATTATACACAACCTTTGCCATGTCTTGTAAAATAAACGCTATGGGCGCCATTGATATACTTGGCGCCATTTGAGCGCGAGTCCCTGGAGCGGGAGTCAAAGGGTCTGACACGTGGGGAGAGTTAGTCGGCATAACTTCCCCCTCGACAGAATCCTCTGGTAAAATAAACGCTATGGGTGCCCTTGATGTACTTGGCGCCATTTGAGCGTGAGTCCCTAAAGCGGGAGTCAAAGGGTCTGACACGTGGGGAGAGTTAGTCGGCATAACTTCCCCCTCGACAGAATCCTCTGGTGATAATGTTTTTAAATACAAAAAATGATCTTTATTGTTTAACATGAAATCAGTACATCTGGTACACATTCTAAAATGGGGTTCCACCATGGCTTTAAACATAATAAACACAGAGCCTCCTCTATGTTAGACATGTTAGAACTAATAAAGAGACTAGTAAGCTTGGAAAACACTTTAAATCAAGTTAACAAGCAAATATAACAAACGTTACTGTGCCTTTAAGAGAAACAAATTTTGTCAAAATTTGAAAAACAGTGAAAAAAGGCAGTAAATCAAACGAAATTTTTACAGTACATGTAATAAGTTAACAGAGCATTGCACCCACTTGCAAATGGATGATTAACCCCTTAATGCAAAAAACAGATAAAAAAAAAACAAAAACAAAAAACGACATTTTTTTAAACAGACACAACAAAACTGCCACAGCTGAGCTGTGGATTACCTTCCCTATAACTGTTTCTATGCAAAATTTAAGCCAGCCATGTGGAAAAATTAGGCCCCAATAAGTTTTATCACCAAACATATGTTAAAAAACGATTAAACATGCCAGCAAACGTTTTAAAACACATTCTTATAAGAGTATGTATGCCTATTAATAAGCCTGATCCAGTCGCTATCACTGCATTTAAGGCTTTACTTACATTACTTCGGTATCAGCAGTATTTTCTTAGTCAATTCCATTCCTTAGAAAAATATATTACTGCACATACCTTAGCATATATCTCTATCAATCAGCCTGGTACCAGTCGCTTTCACTGCATTTAAAGGCTGTACTTACATTACTTCGGTATCAGCAGTATTTTCTTAGTCAATTCCATTCCTTAGAAAAATATTTTACTGCACATACCTTATTTGCAGGAAAACCTGCACGCCATTCCCCCTCTGAAGTACCTTACTCCTCAGAATGTGTGAGAACAGCAACTGGATCTTAGTTACATCTGCTAAGATCATAGAAAAAACGCAGGCAGATTCTTCTTCCAAATACTGCCTGAGATAAACAGCACACTCCGGTGCCATTTAAAAATAACAAACTTTTGATTGAAGAAATAAACTAAGTATAAAAAACCACAGACTCTCACGACCTCCTATCTATGTTGAGACTTGCAAGAGAATGACTGGTAATGGCAGTTAGGGGAGGAGCTATATAGCAGCTTTGCTGTGGGTGGACTCTTGCAACTTCCTGTTGGGAAGGAGAATATATCCCATAAGTAATGGATGATCCGTGGACTGGATACACTTAACAAGAGAAACGGAATTGTGGGTGTGGTGAGGGGTGAATTTATAGGCATTTTGAGGTTTGGGAAACTTTGCCCCTCCTGGTAGGATTGTATAGCCCATATGTCACTAGCTCATGGACTCTTGCCAATTACTTGAAAGAAATACTGTATATAGTAAATAAAATAAAATATAAACATTTTTATACTGGCAGACTTTCTGCCAGTACTTAAAGGGTCATTCCAGCCAAAATTGGAATCCACATAGATGTATTTCATTTTTGAACAGAAGCATTTTTGTAATATTCATTTATTAGCAAAAATGCTTCTAATAAAAGTTATAGCCGTTTCAAAAGTGTATTTAAGTATGCACTGTGCACCAGCATTTTAAAAAACAGCACTTGCTCAGACAGCCTAAGGTGCTTGTACCATTTGCTAATGACAATTTGTTAATTTCTGACCTTATACAAGCCCCACTGATGATCTGAGCACCTGCAGTATTTAAAATGCTGGTGCACTGAGAATATCTAGCTATCCTTCACAAGCACGTGCAAAGAAAAATGCTAAGAGCGATAACTTTTATTAGAAGCATTTTTGCCAATACATGTGTATTGCACATATGTTTCTATTCAAAGAAAATTCATCTATTCAAAGTAATTCATCTATGTCCATTGTAATTTTGACTGGAATATCCCTTTAAGATGTACTGAAACTGCACTCACTATATTGAACTTACCCCCTGCAGACATGCCAGCTTTCTACAGACAGTCCATCCAGTGCTGTGTACGTCACAGCAGAGGATAAATGTAAGGAGTAACTTTATGACCCAACAGGAGGAGGCTAAGGGACCAGTCCCTGCGACACCTGTGGCAGGCTTGCAACTAACTCCTACATTGGAAGCATTTGTTTCACAACCCCATACTCCAACATACCCTGTGTTCCAGTAGCAGCTCTTTGAGGGAAAATTGGCCCAAATCAGTTTGACTACTCCTCTAAATGAAGAATCTGGAGCACCTCAATTCTTCAACTTCCTCCTGGAAGGCAAAGATTAGACTGGCTTATCAGTGAGGAGGAGGGGAGAGAATACTGAGTTTTTGGGAATCTTTACCTCCTCCTAGTGGCCAGGAGTTGAATTACCAGAAGTAATATACTTGTGGACTCTCACCACCTTACGAAAGAAAACCGCATATCCAGGCTCACCTCACTATAAATTTACTTGTCTTTCCATTCCCTCAAAAATGGCTGCATAATATTAATATAGGAATTAGACAGACTGGAGAGACTTAATGAATCTAGGACTGGATTATGCATTTCAGGCCCTATATTACCTTTATTTTTGCTGGACTCTTGTCTTTTTCTTACAGAGCTACCACTTTATAAACAACTTGTTTTTGTTGTGTGTTTATTTATTCAGATGTTAAAAACATGTATTGAATAAACGTTAACGTTTTATCTACATTTTATTACATAGTTCAAGTGACATGTAAAGATTTGTGTAGAGTATCATGTTCTAGGTTGATCTTTTTCCATATTTGTTAAACATTTGTTTATGATTTTTAAAAAGGAGTTGTTTATACTAAACAAAACCGGTAATGCATCCTTTATTTTAGTTTTCTCAATCTTTTTTTTTATCAAATTAGAGAATAAAAAATGAAATTATTTCTATAATTTTATTTTTAGCAATCATAGTTTTTTATTGCGTTTTTTTACGAGTTTAATTTTTTCAATATACGATAAGTAAGACAGCACTAGATAGTGAAAGACTGAAGAAAATAAAAGTGATTTCCTCTTCTAATTACATAATATTTTAAAAGAAAAAAATAAGCGGAATTGGAACATTATTTTACATGTCAAAGTAAAAAAACTACTTTTCGTCTTACAGTTAACGTGTATGAATATAGAAAGCATAATAAAAAACAAGTCTTACAAATAACATCTCACACAAATCACATCCGAGTTGCCACTACTACAGTGTAGGCTAACCTGGGGAATGGATAAGTTATAGCTTATTATATACACATAGTGCTGGTGATCAGCGTGGCACTGGGTTTGCCTGGCTTTTTATAAAATAGATGCGTCTTTGCTGATAAGTGCTGTCAGAGTGAGCCAAGATATTGCATTGATAAAGCTGACAGATTCAATTTGGAAATTTTAAAAACACTACTCCAATTTAAAAGAGCAGCTTGTAAGATGTTACAACCTTTTTAAACATTTTTTATCGCCCAGGTTTGAAAGACATCAGTTTAGTCATTTAGTATCTAATTTAAAAAATAGAAAACATACAATTACCTGTAATACAGGACCATAGAAAACTAATCGGAAGGATGTTCAGGGCAAGATCTGTTTACTTCAAACCATTCATCTATGCATCTGATAATAGAGGAACATATTAATTAAATAACAATTTTAAACAAATTCTAAGCTCCCCTGTCAAA
Source organism: Bombina bombina (assembly GCF_027579735.1). Lineage (NCBI taxonomy): Eukaryota > Metazoa > Chordata > Amphibia > Anura > Bombinatoridae > Bombina > Bombina bombina. The sequence goes on from NC_069503.1 coordinate 430,078,697, forward strand.
TACAAAAAATGTTTCTAGCTGAATATCCGGGGGTACTCATATTGGCAAATTAGCTCTGTTCTCTTGGTAACCTTTGTTGAAGAGTAAACCTAGGTAGCCCCAGGAGAAGCAATGCACTAGCTGAACACATGTGGTGAGATCATAAGAACCATATTTGTGTAGTCCCCAATCACCAGTTAGCTCCCACCAATGTGTGCTGCTCCTGGGCCAACCTAACTATGCTCTTCAACAAAAGATGCCTTCAAAAGCGGTAACTGTACAGTCAAGTCACACAGTCTGCTAGTGATGTGTCAAACCCAAGCTGATTATGTCAAAACACTGAGTAGGAGGACTAGATGAGACATTTTAAAAATAAATTACTTATCAAAAAGGCAGCTGGTAACACAACCTATCAATGTATCAGTTAAAAGTTATGGGTTTTAATTACCAAAGATTGTATGCAAAAACAAAATTTATGCTTACCTGATAAATTTCTTTCTCTTGTGGTGTATCCAGTCCACGGGTTCATCCATTACTTGTGGGATATTCTCCTTCCCAACAGGAAGTTGCAAAGAGGACACCCACAGCAGAGCTGTCTATATAGCTCCTCCCCTAACCCCCACCTCCAGTCATTCGACCGAAGACAAGTAAGAAAAAGGAGAAACTATAGGGTGCAGTGGTGACTGTAGTTGTGGACTGGATACACCACAAGAGAAAGAAATTTATCAGGTAAGCATAAATTTTGTTTTCTCTTGTAAGGTGTATCCAGTCCACGGGTTCATCCATTACTTGTGGGATACCAATACCAAAGCTTTAGGACACGGATGAAGGGAAGGACAAAGCAGGAACTTAAACGGAAGGCACCACTGCCTGCAAGACCTTTCTCCCAAAAATAGCCTCAGAGGAAGCAAAAGTATCAAATTTGTAAAATTTAGAAAAAGTATGAAGCGAAGACCAAGTCGCCGCCTTACAAATCTGTTCAACAGAGGCCTCATGTTTAAAAGTCCAAGTGGAAGCTACCGCTCTAGTGGAATGAGCTGTAATTCTTTCAGGAGGCTGCTGGCCAGCAGTCTCATAAGCTAACCGGATTATGCTTCTCAGCCAAAAAGAAAGAGAAGTTGCCGAAGCCTTTTGGCCTCTCCTCCTCCCAGAGTAGACAACAAACAATGCAGATGTTTGACGAAAATCCTTAGTAGCTTGTAAATAAAACTTTAAAGCACAAACCACATCAAGATTGTGTAACAGACGTTCCTTCTTTGAAGAAGGATTAGGACACAGAGACGGAACAACAATTTCCTGATTGATATTCTTATTATATACTACCTTAGGAAGAAACCCAGGTTTGGTACGCAAAACTACCTTATCTGCATGGAAGATCAGATAAGGGGAATCACACTGTAAGGCAGATAGCTCAGAAACTCTTCAAGCCGAAGAGATAGCTACTAAGAACAGAACTTTCCAAGATAAAAGATTGATATCTATGGAATGCAAAGGTTCAAATAGAACCCCTTGAAGAACTTTAAGAACTAAATTTAAACTCCATGGCGGAGCAACAGTTTTAAACACAGGCTTGATTCTAACTAAAGCCTGACAAAACGCCTGAACGTCTGGAACATCTGCCAGATGCTTGTGCAAAAGAATAGACAGAGCAGAGATCTGTCCCTTTAAGGAACTAGCTGATAATCCCTTTTCCAATCCTTCTTGGAGAAAAGATAAAATCCTAGGAATCCTGACCTTACTCAATGAGTAACCCTTGGATTCACACCAATGAAGATATTTACACCATATCTTATGATAGATTTTCCTGGTGAGCCTGAATCAAGGTATCAATGACCGACTCGGAGAAACCACGTTTTGATCAATCGTTCAATCTCCAAACAGTCAGACACAGAGAAATTAGATTTGGATGTTTGAATGGACCTTGGAGTAGAAGGTCCTGCCTCAGCGGCAGAGTCCATGGTGGAAAGGATGACATGTCCACCAGATCTGCATACCAAGTCCTGCGTGGCCACGCAGGTGCTATCAAAATCACTGAAGCTCTCTCCTGCTTGATCTTGGCAATCAGACACGGGAGGAGAAGAAATGGTGGAAACACATAAGCCAGGCTGAAGGACCAGGGCACTGCTAGAGCATCTATCAGCGCTGCCTGGGGATCCCTTGACTTGGACCCGTAACAAGGAAGTTTGGCGTTCTGACGGGACGCCATCAGATCCAGTTCTGGTTTGCCCCATAGTTGAATCAGCTGGGCAAATACCTCCGAATGGAGCTCCCACTCCCCCGGATGAAAAGTCTGCCGACTTAGAAAATCCGCCTCCCAGTTCTCTACTCCTGGGATATGGATAGCTGAGAGATGGCAAGAGTGAACCTCTGCCCATAGAATTATCTTGGAAACCTCCATCATTGCCAGGGGACTCCTTGTTCCCCCCTGATGGTTGATATAAGCTACAGTCGTGATATTGTCCGACTGAAATCTGATGAATCTGACCGCAGCTAGCTGAGGCCAAGCCTGAAGAGCATTGAATATAGCTCTGAGTTCCAGAATGTTTATCAGAAAGGAGGGCTTCCTCCTGAGTCCACGAACCCTGAGCCTTCAGGGAGTTCCAGACTGCGCCCCAGCCCAGAAGGCTGGCATCTGTCGTCACTATAGTCCACTCTGGCCTGCGGAAACTAATTCCCCTGGACAGATGGACCCGAGATAACCACCAGAGAAGAGAATCCCTGGTCTCTTGATCCAGATTTAACAGAGGAGACAAATCTGTGTAGTCCCCATTCCACTGATTGAGCATGCAAAGTTGCAGTGGTTTGAGATGTAGGCGGGCAAACAGAACTATGTCCATTGCCGCTACCATTAGGCCGATCATTTCCATACACTGAGCCACTGACGGCCGAGAAATGGAATGAAGAACACGGCAGGAAGTTAGAAGCTTTGATATCCTGACCTCTGTCAGAAAAATTTTCATCTCTACTGAATCAGAGTTCCTAGGAAGGAAACTCTTGTAAGAGGAGAGAGAGAACTCTTTTCTCTGTTCACTTTCCACCAGTGAGACCTCAGAAAGGCCAGAACAATGTCCGTATGGGACTTGGCGATTTGAAAAGTCGATGCCTGGAACAGAATGTCGTCTAGGTAAGGAGCCACCGATATGCACCGCGGCCTTAGAACCGCCAGAAGGAACCCTCGAACCTTCGTAAAGACTTTTGGCGCCGTGGCTAACCCGAAGGGAAGAGCCACAAACTGGTAATGCCCGTCTAGGAAGGAGAACCTGAGGAACTGATGATGCTCTCTGTGAATCGGAATGTGGAGATAAGCATCCTTTAAGTCCACGGTAGTCATATATTGACCCTCCTGGATCATAGGGAGGATGGTTCGGATTGTCTCCATCTTGAAGGATGGGACCCTGAGAAATTTGTTTAGGATCTTGTGATCCAAGATTGGTCTGAAAGTTCCCTCTTTTTTGGGAACTATAAACAGGTTTGAATAGAAACCCTGCCCCTGTTCCTCTCTTGGAACTGGGTGGATCACTCCCATAACCAGTAGGTCTTGAACGCAACGTAAGAATGCCTCTCTCTTTATCTGGTTTGCAGATAGTTGTGAGAGATGAAATCTCCCCTTTGGAGATGAACCTTTGAATTCCAGAAGATATCCCTGGGAAACAATCTCTAGTGCCCAGGGATCCTGGACGTCTCTTGCCCAAGCCTGGGCGAAGAGAGAAAGTCTGCCCCCAACTAGATCCACTCCCGGATCAGGGGCTACTCCTTCATGCTGTCTTAGAGGCAGCAGCAGGCTTTTTGGCATGCTTCCCTTTGTTCCAAGTCTGGTTAGGTCTCCAGACTGGTTTGGACTGGGTGAAATTTCCCTCTTGTTTTGCATTAGAGGAAGCCGGAGCTGCGCCACCCTTGAAGTTTCGAAAGGAACGAAAATTATTCTGTTTGGTCCTTAATTTATTGGACCTATCCTGAGGAAGGGCGTGACCTTTTCCTCCGGTAATGTCAGAGATGATCTCCTTCAGGCCATGCCCGAATAGGGTCTGTCCTTTGAAGGGGATGTTAAGAAGCTTAGACTTTGAAGTAACGTCTGCTGACCAGGACTTAAGCCATAACGCCCTACGCGACAGAATGGCAAAACCTGAATTCTTAGCCGTTAGCTTAGTTAAATGAAAAACAACGTCAGAAATAAAGGAATTAGCTAACTTAAGAGCTTTAATCCTGTCTAAGATATCATCTAATGGGGTCTCCACCTGTAGAGCCTCCTCAAGAGACTCAAACCAAAAAGCCACTGCAGCAGTAACTGGAGCAACGCATGCAAGAGGCTGGAGAATAAAACCTTGATGAATAAAAATTTTCTTAAGGAGACCCTCCAATTTTTTATCCATAGGATCTAGGAAAGCACAACTGTCCTCGACAGGGATAGTTGTACGCTTAGCTAGGGTAGAAACAGCTCCCTCCACCTTAGGGACCGTCTGCAACGAGTCCCGTATGGCGACATCTATGACAAACATCTTTTTAAAAGCAGGAGGGGGAGAGAACGGCACACCTGGTCTATCCCATTCCTTAGTAATAATTTCCGAAAACCTCTTAGGGACTGGAAAAACATCAGTGTAAACAGGCACTGCAAAGTATTTGTCCATTTTACACAATTTCTCTGGAACTACAATGGGGTCACAGTCATCCAGAGTCGCTAAAACCTCCCTGAGCAATAAGCGGAGGTGTTCAAACTTAAATTTAAACGCTGTCATTTCAGAATCGGACTGAAGTAAAGCCTTCCCTGAATCTGAAATGTCACCCTCAGATAGAAACTTCCTTGCACCGGCTTCGGAGCCTAGTGAGGGTATATCGGACACAGCTATTAAAGCGTCAGAAAGCTCTGTATTCGTTCTAGCCCCAGAGCTGTCTTGCTTTCCTTGTAACCCTGGCAGTTTGGACAATACCTCTGTGAGGGTAGAATTCATAACTGCCGCCATGTCCTGTAAGGTAAAAGAATTAGACGCGCTAGATGTACTTGGCGTCACTTGGGCGGGAGTTATAGGTTCTGACACATGGGGAGAGCTAGATGGCATAACCTCCCTTTTTTCAGTCTGAGAATTCTCTGGTGATAAATCTTTAAAAGCCATAATATGGTCTTTATAGTTTATAGATACTTCAGTACATTTGGTACACATTCTAAGAGGGGGTTCCACAATGGTTTATAAACATATTGAACAAGGAGTTTCCTCTATGTCAGACATGTTTAACAGACTAGAAATGACACCAGCAAGCTTGGAAAACACTTTAATAAATGTGAAATAGCAATTAAACAAAAACGGTACTTTAAGAGAAAAAAACTAGCAAAACTTAAACTGCAAAACAGTGTTAAAATGTAGTAAAGACTTCAAAATGTTTACAGTGTGTGTAAGGGACTAAAGCAACATCGCACCCACTTGCAAATGGATGATTAACCCCTTAGCCCCCAAACCGGATTCAAAAAACGTCAACCACCTGTAAAAGACAGCTAAGCACCTTGCCACAGCTCAAATACGATTAGGGAAGAAATAAGCCCTCTATAGTGGTCCTCAGATGCAAGAGGACTCCTCTAGGGAAGCTGGATGTCTCAGTCTGAAAGAAACTGCGCAACTGAAGTGCGAAAATAGGCCCCTCCCACCATGCACTCGATGTCAGAGGGGCCTTAAGGAAATACCCCTAGGAGTATCTGACTATGCCATGTGGAAAACTAGACCCCAAATAAAGACTTATCACCCTCAGAGAAAAAAACATAATTTATGCTTACCTGATAAATTCCTTTCTTCTGTTGTGTGATCAGTCCACGGGTCATCATTACTTCTGGGATATAACTCCTCCCCAACAGGAAATGCAAGAGGATTCACCCAGCAGAGCTGCATATAGCTCCTCCCCTCTACGTCAGTCCCAGTCATTCGACCAAGAATCAACGAGAAAGGAGTAACCAAGGGTGAAGTGGTGACTGGAGTATAATTTAAAAGATATTTACCTGCCTTAAAATAGGGCGGGCCGTGGACTGATCACACAACAGAAGAAAGGAATTTATCAGGTAAGCATAAATTATGTTTTCTTCTGTTATGTGTGATCAGTCCACGGGTCATCATTACTTCTGGGATACCAATACCAAAGCAAAAGTACACGGATGACGGGAGGGATAGGCAGGCTCATTATATAGAAGGAACCACTGCCTGAAGAACCTTTCTCCCAAAAATAGCCTCCGAAGAAGCAAAAGTGTCAAATTTGTAAAATTTGGAAAAAGTATGAAGCGAAGACCAAGTTGCAGCCTTGCAAATCTGTTCAACAGAGGCCTCATTCTTAAAGGCCCAAGTGGAAGCCACAGCTCTAGTGGAGTGAGCTGTAATTCTTTCAGGAGGCTGCTGACCAGCAGTCTCATAGGCTAAACGTATTATGCTACGAAGCCAAAAAGAGAGAGAGGTAGCAGAAGCTTTTTGACCTCTCCTCTGTCCAGAATAAACGACAAACAGGGAAGAAGTTTGGCGAAAATCTTTAGTTGCCTGCAAGTAGAACTTGAGGGCACGAACTACATCCAGATTGTGTAGAAGACGTTCCTTCTTTGAAGAAGGATTTGGACACAAGGATGGAACAACAATCTCTTGATTGATATTCCTGTTAGTGACCACCTTAGGTAAGAACCCAGGTTTAGTACGCAGAACTACCTTGTCTGAGTGAAAAATCAGATAAGGAGAATCACAATGTAAGGCTGATAACTCAGAGACTCTTCGAGCCGAGGAAATAGCCATTAAAAACAGAACTTTCCAAGATAACAATTTTATATCAATGGAATGAAGGGGTTCAAATGGAACACCCTGTAAAACGTTAAGAACTAAGTTTAAACTCCATGGCGGAGCAACAGCTTTAAACACAGGCTTGATCCTAGCTAAAGCCTGACAAAGGCCTGGACGTCTGGATTTTCTGACAGACGCCTGTGTAACAAGATGGACAGAGCTGAAATCTGTCCCTTTAATGAACTAGCTGATAAACCCTTTTCTAACCCTTCTTGTAGAAAAGACAATATCCTAGAGATCCTAACCTTACTCCAGGAGTAATGTCTGGATTCGCACCAGTATAGGTACTTACGCCATATTTTATGGTAAATCTTTCTGGTAACAGGCTTCCTAGCCTGTATCAGGGTATCAATAACCGACTCAGAAAAACCACGTTTTGATAAAATCAAACGTTCAATTTCCAAGCAGTCAGCTTCAGAGAAGTTAGATTTTGATGTTTGAATGGACCCTGTATCAGAAGGTCCTGTCTTAGAGGTAGAGACCAAGGCGGACAGGATGACATGTCCACTAGATCTGCATACCAAGTCCTGCGTGGCCATGCAGGCGCTATTAGAATCACTGATGCTCTCTCCTGCTTGATTTTGGCAATCAATCGAGGAAGCAGCGGAAAGGGTGGAAACACATAAGCCATCCCGAAGTTCCAAGGTGCTGTCAAAGCATCTATCAGAACCGCTCCCGGATCCCTGGATCTGGACCCGTAGCGAGGAAGTTTGGCGTTCTGGCGAGACGCCATGAGATCTATCTCTGGTTTGCCCCAACGTCGAAGTATTTGGGCAAAGACCTCCGGATGAAGTTCCCACTCCCCCGGATGAAAAGTCTGGCGACTCAAGAAATCCGCCTCCCAGTTCTCCACTCCCGGGATGTGGATTGCTGACAGGTGGCAAGAGTGAGACTCTGCCCAGCGAATTATCCTTGATACTTCCACCATTGCTAGGGAGCTTCTTGTCCCTCCCTGATGGTTGATGTAAGCTACAGTCGTGATGTTGTCCGACTGAAACCTGATGAACCCCCGAGTTGTTAATTGGGGCCAAGCTAGAAGGGCATTGAGAACTGCCCTCAATTCCAGAATGTTTATTGGAAGGAGACTCTCCTCCTGATTCCATAGTCCCTGAGCCTTCAGAGAATTCCAGACAGCGCCCCAACCTAGTAGGCTGGCGTCTGTTGTTACAATTGTCCAGTCTGGCCTGCTGAATGGCATCCCCCTGGACAGGTGTGGCCGATGAAGCCACCATAGAAGAGAATTTCTGGTCTCTTGATTCAGGTTCAGAGTAGGGGACAAATCTGAGTAATCCCCATTCCACTGACTTAGCATGCATAATTGCAGAGGTCTGAGGTGTAGGCGTGCAAAAGGTACTATGTCCATTGCCGCTACCATTAAGCCGATCACCTCCATGCATTGAGCTACTGACGGGTGTTGAATGGAATGAAGGACACGGCATGCATTTTGAAGCTTTGTTAACCTGTCCTCTGTCAGGTAAATCTTCATTTCTACAGAATCTATAAGAGTCCCCAAGAATGGAACTCTTGTGAGAGGAAAAAGAGAACTCTTCTTTTCGTTCACTTTCCATCCATGCGACCTTAGAAATGCCAGAACTAACTCTGTATGAGACTTGGCAGTTTGAAAGCTTGAAGCTTGTATTAGAATGTCGTCTAGGTATGGAGCTACCGAAATCCCTCGCGGTCTTAGTACCGCTAGAAGGGCACCCAGAACCTTTGTGAAGATTCTTGGAGCCGTAGCCAATCCGAATGGAAGAGCTACAAACTGGTAGTGCCTGTCTAAGAAGGCAAACCTTAGATACCGGTGATGATCTTTGTGGATCGGTATGTGAAGGTAAGCATCCTTTAAATCCACTGTGGTCATGTACTGACCCTCTTGGATCATGGGTAAGATTGTCCGAATAGTTTCCATTTTGAACGATGGAACTCTTAGGAATTTGTTTAGAATCTTTAAATCTAAGATTGGCCTGAAAGTTCCCTCTTTTTTGGGAACCACAAACAGGTTTGAGTAGAACCCTTGTCCTTGTTCCGACCGCGGAACCGGATGGATCACTCCCATTATTAACAGATCTTGTACGCAGCGTAGAAACGCTTCTTTCTTTATCTGGTTTGTTGACAACCTTGACAGATGAAATCTCCCTCTTGGGGGAGATAATTTGAAGTCTAGAAGGTATCCCTGAGATATGATCTCTAGTGCCCAGGGATCCTGAACATCTCTTGCCCAGGCCTGGGCGAAGAGAGAGAGTCTGCCCCCCACTAGATCCGGTCCCGGATCGGGGGCTCTCGGTTCATGCTGTCTTTGGGGCAGCAGCAGGTTTCCTGGCCTGCTTGCTCTTGTTCCAGGACTGGTTAGGCTTCCAGCCTTGCCTGTAACGAGCAACAGCTCCTTCCTGTTTTGGTGCAGTGGAGGTTGATGCTGCTCCTGTTTTGAAGTTCCGAAAGGGACGAAAATTAGACTGTCTAGCCTTAGCTTTGGCTTTGTCTTGAGGTAGGGCGTGGCCCTTACCTCCTGTAATGTCAGCGATAATCTCTTTCAAACCGGGCCCAAATAAAGACTGCCCCTTGAAAGGTATATTAAGTAATTTGGACTTAGAAGTAACATCAGCTGACCAGGATTTTAGCCACAGCGCCCTACGTGCCTGTATGGCGAATCCTGAGTTCTTAGCCGTAAGTTTGGTTAAATGTACTACGGCCTCCGAAATGAAGGAATTAGCTAGTCTAAGGACTCTAAGCCTGTCCGTAATGTCGTCTAGCGTAGATGAACTAAGGTTCTCTTCAAGCGACTCAATCCAAAATGCTGCCGCAGCCGTAATCGGCGCGATACATGCAAGGGGTTGTAATATAAAACCTTGTTGAACAAACATTTTCTTAAGGTAACCCTCTAATTTTTTATCCATTGGATCTGAGAAAGCACAGCTATCCTCCACCGGGATAGTGGTACGCTTAGCTAAAGTAGAAACTGCTCCCTCCACCTTGGGGACCGTTTGCCATAAGTCCCGAGTGGTGGCGTCTATTGGAAACATCTTTCTAAAAATTGGAGGGGGTGAGAACGGCACACCGGGTCTATCCCACTCCTTAGTAACAATTTCAGTTAGTCTCTTAGGTATAGGAAAAACGTCAGTACTCGCCGGTACCGCAAAGTATTTATCCAACCTACACAGTTTCTCTGGTATTGCAACGGTGTTACAATCGTTGAGAGCTGCTAAGACCTCCCCTAGTAATACACGGAGGTTCTCCAATTTAAATTTAAAATTTGAAATATCTGAGTCCAATCTGTTTGGATCAGAACCGTCACCCACAGAATGAAGCTCTCCGTCCTCATGCTCTGCGAGCTGTGACGCAGTATCAGACATGGCCCTAGCATTGTCAGCGCACTCTGTTCTCACCCCAGAGTGATCACGCTTGCCTCTTAGTTCTGGTAATTTAGACAAAACTTCAGTCATAACAGTAGCCATATCTTGTAATGTTATCTGTAATGGCCGCCCAGATGTACTAGGCGCCAAAATATCACGCACCTCCCGGGCGGGAGATGCAGGTACTGCCGCGTGAGGCGAGTTAGTCGGCATAACTCTCCCCTCGCTGTTTGGTGAAATTTGTTCACATTGTACAGATTGACTTTTATTTAAAGTAGCATCAATACAGTTAGTACATAAATTTCTATTGGGCTCCACCTTGGCATTGGAACAAATGACACAGATATCTTCCTCTGAGTCAGACATGTTTAACACACTAGCAAAAAACTTACAACTTGGTTATAATCTTTTTTAGCAAAAAACGTACTGTGCCTCAAAGAGGTACTAACGATTAAATGACAGTTGAAATAATGAACTGAAAAACAGTTATAGCATCAAACTTTAAAACAACAAAACTTTTAGCAAAGGTTTGTTCCCATTAGTAAAATAACAATAATTAGATTTGACATAAAAAATACAAAGCAACGTTTTTATTCACAGTCACTATAAGAATTCTCACAGCTCTGCTGAGAGAATTTACCTCCCTTCAAAGAAGTTTGAAGACCCCTGAGATCTATCAGAGATGAACCGGATCATGCAGGAAATATAAAAGTAACTGACTGGTATTTTTTGATGCGTAGCAAAGAGCGCCAAAAACGGCCCCTCCCTCTCCCACACAGCAGTGAAGAGAAACGAAACTGTCACAATTAAAGCAAAAAAACTGCCAAGTGGAAAATAATGCCCAAATATTTATTCACACAGTACCTCAGCAATGTAAACGATTCTACATTCCAGCAAAAAACGTTTAACATGATAAATAGTTATTAAAAAGGATTAGTGACCTTTAACAGAGTAGTTCCGGTGAAATACCATCCCCAGAATACTGAAGTGTATACATACATGTCATTTTAACGGTATGGCAGGATTTTTTCATCAATTCCATTCAGAAAATAAAGACTGCTACATACCTCAATGCAGATTCATCTGCCCGCTGTCCCCTGATCTGAAGCCTTTACCTCCCTCAGATGGCCGAGAACAGCAATATGATCTTAACTACTCCGGTTAAAATCATAGTAAAAAACTCTGACAGATTCTTCCTCAAACTCTGCCAGAGAAGTAATAACACGCTCCGGTGCTATTTTAAAATAACAAACTTTTGATTGAAGTCATAAAAACTAAGTATAATCACCATAGTCCTCTCACACATCCTATCTAGTCGTTGGGTGCAAGAGAATGACTGGGACTGACGTAGAGGGGAGGAGCTATATGCAGCTCTGCTGGGTGAATCCTCTTGCATTTCCTGTTGGGGAGGAGTTATATCCCAGAAGTAATGATGACCCGTGGACTGATCACACATAACAGAAGAAAACATCCGATTAATGAAACATGTAAACGTTTTGTCACTAATTAATATGAATATTAACATGAGTATTACCCCATTTTGTAAGCATGATCCCAGTCGTTGTAAAATCACTGCATCTAGCTTACCTCAATATACACAAGGTTCTGTCAGCATTTTCTAGAACTTATCCTTTATCTAGAAATAAAAGTACTGAACATACCTCAAAGCAGGTAATCTGCAGACCGTTCCCTCAACTGAAGTTATCCCATACTCTTCAGTTATGTGTGAGAACAGCAATGGACCTTAGTTACAAACCACTAAGATCATCAACCTCCAGGCAGAACTCTTCTTCTAATTTCTGCCTGAGAGTAAAACAGTACAACGCTGGTACCGTTTAAAAATAACAAACTCTTGATTGAAGGCAAAACTACACTAAGTCACCACATATCTCTTTATACTTCCTATCTTGTCGAGAGTTTCAAAGAGAATGCCTGGAGGTGAGGGTTAGGGGAGGAGCTATATAGACAGCTCTGCTGTGGGTGTCCTCTTTGCAACTTCCTGTTGGGAAGGAGAATATCCCACAAGTAATGGATGAACCCGTGGAATGGATACACCTTACAAGAGAAATGAGTTTTCTAAATCCAGCAAACAACTGATCCAGCCTTATCTAAACTCACGAGTGGTGTAGATTTTCCACTGAACAAAACTCACAAAATCCAAAAAGAATGGATAGAAAGAATAGAACCATACACAAGCCTAAAAATGCACATTAGGAATTATTTGAATTATTTCCATGTTTAAAGGAATAGTCTAGTCAAAATTAAACTTTCATGATTCAGATAGAGCATGCAATTTTAAGCAACTTTCTAATATTATCAGTTTTTCTTCATTCTCTTGGTGTCTTTATTTGAAAAAGCAAGAACGTAATCATTGGCTCATTTTTGGTTCAACACCTGGGTAGCGCTTTCTGATTGGTCTCTAAATGAAGCCACCAATCAGCAAGGGCTACATTCAAATAAAGATACAAAGAGAATGAAGAAAATTTGATAATAGGAGTAAATTAGAAAGTTGCTTAAAATTGCCAGTGGATATTTGTCTTTGTAATGTAATATAATATCAGTCAGAGAAAAGATCCACTCACCAAGATTACCTTTGGTACAAAACAAAGAAAACCCTGGTGAGTAAATCCTTTCTCTGACTGATTCTATCTATACTGTGGAAGCACCCTAGTTAGCTGTTCGTCTAAAAACCGTGAGTGCTGGCCTACTGGACATTTTATATATATATATATATATATATATATATATATATATATATATATATACATACACACATACAGTATATATATATATATATATATATATATATATATATATATATATATATATATATATATATAACACAAGCCATAGAAAAATGACTAAGACAGTCTGAGCTTTTAAAGGTAAAAGTTCAACATTTATTCAAAGAAACATTAGGGTATAAATGGTGCCAGAAGAATAAAATAAATATTAGGGGACCGCCCACATACAAGAAAAAACGGATGAGGGCCTTGGACTCTCCCTATCCTGAAGAAAAGGAATTTATCTGGTAAGCATAAATTATGTTTTCCTTTCTAAGATAGGAAGAGTCCACGGCTTCAGTCCTTACTGTTGGGCAAACTATACCCAAGCTCCAGAGGACACTGAATAAATAACGGGAAGGAACACAAAGGAAGAGGCGGACTCTATTTTGAGGGCACCACAGCCTGCAAAACTTTTCTCTCGAAAACTGCTTCAGTCGAAGCAAAAACATCAAACTTGTAAACTTTTGAAAAAGTATGTAAGGAGGACCCGGTAGCCGCCTTACAAATCTGATTAATAGAGGCCTTGTTCTTAAAGGCCCAAGAGGAAGCCACTGCTCTAGTGGAATGAGCCGTTATCCTCTCAAGAGGACAAGGTCCCGTTGTCTCATAAGCTAATCGGATGACACTCCTTAACCAAAAAGATAGGGAAGTCGAAGTAGCCTTCTGCCCCTTACACTTCCCAGAATAGACAACAAAGAGGATGATTGTCTAAACTCCTTAGTAGCCTGAAGATAGAACTTCAAGGTGCGATCCACATCAAAATTGTGAAGTAAGCGTTCCTTCGATGAAGAAGGATTAGGATACAAGGAAGGAACCACATCTCCTGATTGATGTTTTCAATCCGACACAACCTTAAAGGGCCAGTTTACACAGCAAACACCAGTCTATGTCCATAAAGGAAATACAGTGACTAAAGAAAATAAACATATATAGTTAAACTTGCTAAATATATGTTTAGCAAAGTTTAGCTTTTTATTCCTGCTTCTGTGAGTATTATCCACGGTGCTGGCACTCCCCCATGAAAGGGCAGAGCTGTGCTTTAGTCTAGCACTCCCACTCTCCAATCATAGGCTATATGTAAATTCCTATGTATAATGAGCATTAGAAATTTGCCTGCACAACAAATCCTCTCTATTTTAGTAAAAATAAATCTTTTTTAAATATTCCTATGTGTAATAAAAGTCAGAGCTTTGACTGCAGACATTGGCTCTGTAAGATTGATGAGACTGAGAACAGCTGTAGAACGGCAAGACAAGCAGAGAGATCACTTCAGCTAAACTTCTCACAGCGTGTAGTGAGCATATCAGGAGGACTACGTACTTGTAACAAAACAGATTCTCACTGCAGAAATCCATATGCTGGTCGCTGTCTGCACAAATACAGAGGTAACAATTTCAGGTCAAACGATGTCTGTGTTGTTACAAGTACGTAGCCCTCCTGATATGCTCACTACACAATGTGAGAAGTTTAGCTGAAGTGATCTCTCTGCTGGTCTTGCTGTTCTCAGTATCATCAATCTTACAGAGCTGATGTCTGCAGTCAAAGCTCTGACTTTTATTACACGTAGGAATTTTTAGCAGGCAATGCAGGGCAGTCATGGCATCTGAGCAAGTAAACAGCTATACAATGTATTGAAACGTTTGCTCAGGTCATCAGGCACAGCTCATCAGACAGCTTGTTGAAAAAGCTTTAGGAGAGGACAGCACATGCGCAATTCACTGTGGGGGAGTAACAGCAGACTGGCCGTGCGGCCAGAACATTTTCTAAGGGGTTTAGGCAAAGTGCATTGTATAGAGACATTTCAAAAAAATATTTCTAAATACAGAGCATGATTAAAAAAAAATGTTCAGCACCACTATACTCAACTATTCCTGCTATTGTGTTTAAAAATTGAACACTTTTTGGGTAAACTGTCCCTTTAAGAAGAAAACCTAATTTAGTACATAAAACTGCCTTATCTGCATGAAAAAAATCAGATAAGGGGGCTCACACTGCAAAGCAGAGATCTCAGAAACTCTGTGTGCAGAGGCAATAGCCAATAAAAAGAGAACCTTCCAAGATAACAATTTAATCTCAACGGAATGCAGAGGCTCAAATGGAACCTGCAAAACCCCAAAAAAAGATTTAGGCTCCAAGGAGGAGCCCCAGATCTAAACACAGGTCTGATCCTAATCAGAGCCTTAACAAAGGACTGCACGTCTGGAAACTCAGCCAGTCTCTTGTGCAATAAAACCGACAGGGCCGAAATCTGTCCCCTCAGGGAACTAGCAGAATGGCCCTTCTCCAGCCCATCCTGGAAAAAAGATTAGATCCTGGCAACCTTAACTCTGTGCCAGGAAAAACTACTGGTTTACGAGCTTGAATAACACTCTCAGAGAAACTTCTGAGAAACCTCTCTTGGCTAAGACTAAGCGTTCAATCACCACGCAGTCAGCCTCAGAGAATCTAGATTTTGATGAACAAATGGACCTTGCATCAGCAAGTCTCTGCAACAAGGTAACTTCCACGGAGGAGATGAGGACACCCCCACTAGAGCCGCAAACCATGTTCTTCGCGGCCACGATGGAGCAATCAGGATTACTGATACCCGCTCCTGCTTGATGCGGGCCACCACTCGAGGAAGAAGTGGTAATGGAGGAAAAAGATACGAGTTTGAACCTCCAGGGCACTGCTAGTGCATCTAATAGATCCGCTTGGGGATCCCTCGATCTCGACCCGTTCTTGGGTAGCTTGGTATTGAGACGGGACACCATGAGATCTATCTCCAGTGTCCCCCACTTGCTGCATATCTCTGCGAGCACCTCGGGATGGAGAGACCATTACCCTGGATGGAAGGATTGCCTGCTGAGAAAATCCGCCTCCCAGTTGTCCACAGCCAGAATGTGGATCTCCGACAGCGAACCGCTTTGGGCCTCTGCCCACTTCAGAATCTGGGATACTTCCTTCATCGCCAAGGAACTTCTCGTTCCCCCCTGATAGTTGATGTAAGCCACTGAAGTTATATAGTCTGATTGGAATCTGATAAACTGGGACGAACCCAGAAGTGGCCAAGAGTTCAAGGCCTTGAAGATTTCCCGTAGTTTCAAAATATTGATCGGGAGGGAGGACTCCTCTTGAGTCCACAACCCCTGTGCCTTCCTGGCACCCCAAACAGCTCCCCATCCGGATAGGCTTACGTCCGTAGTCACAATCTCCCAGGATCGTCTTAAGAAGCATGTCCCCCGGGACAGATGATCTGGACAGAGCAACCAAGAGAGAGATTCTCTCGACCGGCTGTCTAATACAATCTGTTGAGACAGATCTGAATGATCGCCGTTCCACTGCCTCACAATGCACAGTTGTAAAGGTCTGAGATGGAACCTGGCAAAAGGAATAATGTCCATGCAGGACACCATGAGACTAATCACCTCCATACACTAAGCTACAGAGGGACTCAAGGATGTCCGGAGGGCAAGACATGCCGAAGTTAGCGTGCAACGTCTCTGGTCTGTTAGAAATATCCTCATGGATATGGAGTCTATTATAGTACCCAGGAATTCCACCTTGGTACTTGGGATAAGAAAACTCTTTTCCAAGTTTATCTTCCATCCATTTGATCGAAGAAGACTGAGAAGGGACTCCAAGAATTCTTCTGCAAGACGAAAGGATGGTGCTTGCACCAGAATAGTATGGGGCTACTGCAATACCCTGAGTTCTGGCAACAGCTAGAAGAGCCCCCAGAACCTTCGTAAAGATTCTTGGAGCAGTAGCTAGGCCAAATGGAAGGACAATGAACTGGAAGTGCTGGTCCAGGAATGGAAAGCTCAGGAACTGAAAGTGTTCCCTATGGATTGGAACATGAAGGTAAGCGTCCTTCAGATCTATAGTACTCATAAACTGGCCTTCCTGAATTTAAGGAAGGATGGACCTTATCGTCTCCATCTTGAAGGAAGGGACACTGAGAAATTTGTTTAAGCACAGGTCCAGAATTGGGCGGAAAGTTCCCTCCTTCTTTGGGAACACAAAAAGGTTAGAATAAAACCCCAATCCTAATAGGCACCGGGACAACTCCTAAGGAGGATAGATCCCGAATGCACCCTAGAAAGGCATCCCTCTGTTCTGGTCTGGTACACAGATTCGAGAGATAGAATCTGCCCCCTGAGATACCACCTCCAGGACCCACAGATGCTGTACATCTTTGAACCAGGCGAGGCAGTCTGCCCCCTACACGATCAGATCCCAGATCGGAGGCCACCCCTTCATGCCAATTTGTTTTTGGCGGGCTTCTTATTTTGTTTGGATTTATTCCAGGACTGAGCCAGCTTCCAAGTACTCTTGGCTTGGGCTTGGAGGAGGATTGTTGTCGTTGGGATTTTTCAGAACGAAAGGAACAAAAATGAGAAGATTGTCGTCCCTTAGACTTGTTCTTCTTATTGCGGTAGGAAGGCACCCTTGCCTCCGGTAACCGTAGAAATAATGGAGTCCAGGCCTGGACCAAATAAAATCTTTCCCTTGAAGGGAAGAGAAAGGAGTTTGGACTTAGAAGTTATATCCACAGGCCAAGACTTCAACCAGAGCGCCCGGCGGGCTAGGACCGCAAAGCCAGAGGCCTTTGCATTTAGGCGAATAATTTGCATGTTCACATCACAGATAAAAGAATTAGCAATTCTCAGAGCTTTAATTCTGTCTTGAATATCCTCGAGGGGAGACTCCACCTCAATGAGTTCCGACAAAGAGTCGCACCAGTAGGTAGCCGCTCCAGCAACTGTGGCAACTGCAGCCGCCGGTTGAAACAATAATTTCCCGTATGTTGAAACATCTTTCTCAGAAAGGTTTCTATTTTCTTATCCATCGGCTCTCTGAACGAAGAATTATCCTCAAGAGGTATAGTAGTACGTTTAGCAAGCATAGAGATAGCACAATACACCTTAGGAATGGAGACCCACAAATCAAGTTGAGAGTCCGGGACCTGGAACAACTTTTTAAAAGTAGACAAGGGGGAAAAGGAAGAACCAATTCTTTCCCATTAGTTCTTAATAATGTTCACCATCTTAACCGGCACAGGAAAAGTCAAAGGAACTTTACTGTCTTCATAAACTCTGTCTAACTTAGGTATCATAGGTTCTTCAGGCAGTGTGGCCTCTGGAACCTCTAACGTAGACAGAACCTCCTTTAATAAAAAATGCAAGTGCTCAATTTTAAATCTAAAGGACGATTCCTCCGCAGTAGGAGGCTTAGACGCTAAGGACTCCGATCCAGAAAGTTCACCCTCTGAAGCTACAGAGGTTAACTCATCATCGGATAACTGGGACATAATAGCTAAATCCGATAAATATTTAGATGACTCTGGGTAAGGAGAGCTATGTTTAACCTTTATCTTACGTTTGTTAGAGCGAGGTAATGCACACACCGCAGACACCGCAGTTTGTAGACACCGCAGTTTGACATCGCAGACACCGCAGTTTGTAACTGCGCGGCAAAGTCCGCAGGAGAAAGGCCACCTCCAGATGGGTAGTAATCTCACGGGAGAGAAGTAGACGGCTCAGAGGGACTAAGAGCCTTAGCAGGTTGGCTCCCTTCTTAGACTTTATAACGGTGTTAAGGCATGTGGAACATAATTGAGTGGGTGGGAAAACCACAGCCTCCTCACAATATAAACAGGTATGATTTAGTTCAGAAGGAGTACCTTCTAACATGTCAGAGTCCTCCATAGCTCAGGTTATACCCATAGAAGGACACAAATAAAAAAGTTTTTTAATATAGAAAACTGCACCTTTATACTCCTAATGGCTGGTGCACTTACCACCTCCTAGACCCAGACAGTTAACAGAAGAAACACTCTCCTCAGGTTAAAGTCTCAGCCGGAATGGAGGAAATGAACATAGACCACACCCGACCACATGGAGTGCAAGACAGTACTTCCCCTGTTATTACAAGTACAGCAAGTAATAGGAGCTGTGCAACAGTTTAATAAAATGAAAGAATGACTGGGGTAGTGAGGAAGTGGGAGGGATATTTAAGCCTTTGGCTAGGGTGTCTTTGCCTCATCCTGGTGGCCAGGTGTTGTATTTCACAACAGTAAGGAATGAAGCCGTGGACTCTCCCTATCTTAGAAAGGAAATAAACACTAATTATTCACATTCTGCTGGGGATCACAGGTTTAAAGAAATGGAAGGACAACCTGAACTATATGGCCTTTAAACCTTCATATTAGAGAAGGCTGCAACAGAAGACGTACGGTTCCTATACCTTAGAAGAAAAACAAAACACCATATGTAATATATAAAAAATGTTTTAACTTGCTGGAAAAAGCCTTTAGACTTGCAAAGTCTTATCTATACTGGACCCAGAATATGATGAATTGTAAAGCAATTAAAGGGGCATTTTAACGCATTCAAGCATTTCTTTTGGCATTACTTGCCCTTGATAACTAGGTGTTAAATGGTTGCAGAGGTTAAGCACATAGGTTAAATCCTTCTCAAGAGTCACAAGGGTCAACCAATTAGGAGAGGCTCTTGAAAATACCTGCAAAACATTGTTTTTTGTTCAACTTAACCTATGCATTTAACCCATTTAGATCATGTCTCAGATTCTCTAGGGGAATTCTTACAATTCATTGTAATATTGGACACATACATGAGCCGTCTAAAATGCATTTAATAAAAACAGGAAGTTGTACAATACTTGCCCTTTGTGATATATACATAGACACGGCAGTCTTGCTATAGTGTCTCCCTGCTGAAGCTCCTCCAGGCATATCGAACATTCACCGGCATCTTTACTGAGCACGTCCTCTGTACAAAGAAAAATAACATTGTTCCCATTTAATGAATTAGAAACTTAAAAAGTATATGAATCGAACTAGATGATAAGGATGATTCCCATACTATTAGTTGACAGTGATACTCCCCACAAGAACATCAGGTTTTCAAAAACAGAACCTTAATACAATTTAGACAGAACCACCCCTCCCCTGCAATTTAACGACTGACTGCATTTTAACACATACAGAGACATTTTGGCTATTTATAATCATAAGAGATCACAAAATGGAATGTGTACAATGGTCAGAAATGTTTTATGCACCTAAACAGTATTTTGTATATAGCAGGGTTCTTTAAACTTTTTCCCCCAAGACCCAGTGCAATGATACCAGATACCTTTGTGACCCTATTTTTATGCTTGGTCTGAACATTTCCTAAGTAATATACAACAAGATAGCTGCAATGTTTGGCAAAGTGACTAAAATTTGTAGTCCCACTTGAAAGTGTTGTAAAAGGTAATAACACACACACACTCATATAAACACAGACACACACACACAACAACACTCATAACACACACACACACACACACGTCACAGCCCAGTAAACATGGTCTTGCGACCCAGTAAAGGGTCCCGACCTGTGGTTTGAATAACCCTGGAATAAAGTATGCATCCATACAGTATATGTTTGGGTAACACCTAGAATGTAGCTTGCCTGCGTTTATGCAAGTAAATGTGGCCCAAAGATTACAATAGGAGGTGAAATAATAAGTGAAGTGCATATATTATACAGATCTGTGATACAAATGCAGTGGCAGATAAATTACATACATAGTTAGCCCATATATTGTAGTTCTGTTTACATAATAACAAGGGGTTTATGACTAAATGTAACAGGGGATTTCAAGAAACAGAAAAAATGCAAATAACGTGTTCTAATGTGTTATAGAGCACTGTATCAATGTACTATTGCTTGCATACAATAAATTTATTTTATTGTTCTAGAGCAGCAATGCACTACTGAGAACTAGCTGGCTACACACATATGCCTCACTGGATAACTAAGTACCAATAATGTGTCTGACTTCTTTACAGGGGTTAAACACAGAGTTATATGCAATCGTACAAAAATAAAAATGTAAAACAGAATTTATGTTTACCTGATAAATTTCTTTCTCCAACGGTGTGTCCGGTCCACGGCGTCATCCTTACTTGTGGGATATTCTCTTCCCCAACAGGAAATGGCAAAGAGCCCAGCAAAGCTGGTCACATGATCCCTCCTAGGCTCCGCCTACCCCAGTCATTCGACCGACGTTAAGGAGGAATATTTGCATAGGAGAAACCATATGGTACCGTGGTGACTGTAGTTAAAGAAAATAAAATATCAGACCTGATTAAAAAAAAACCAGGGCGGGCCGTGGACCGGACACACCGTTGGAGAAAGAAATTTATCAGGTAAACATAAATTCTGTTTTCTCCAACATAGGTGTGTCCGGTCCACGGCGTCATCCTTACTTGTGGGAACCAATACCAAAGCTTTAGGACACGGATGAAGGGAGGGAGCAAATCAGGTCACCTAAATGGAAGGCACCACGGCTTGCAAAACCTTTCTCCCAAAAATAGCCTCAGAAGAAGCAAAAGTATCAAACTTGTAAAATTTGGTAAAAGTGTGCAGTGAAGACCAAGTCGCTGCCCTACATATCTGATCAACAGAAGCCTCGTTCTTGAAGGCCCATGTGGAAGCCACAGCCCTAGTGGAATGAGCTGTGATTCTTTCGGGAGGCTGCCGTCCGGCAGTCTCGTAAGCCAATCTGATGATGCTTTTAATCCAAAAAGAGAGAGAGGTAGGAGTTGCTTTTTGACCTCTCCTTTTACCTGAATAAACAACAAACAAGGAAGATGTTTGTCTAAAATCCTTTGTAGCATCTAAATAGAATTTTAGAGCGCGAACAACATCCAAATTGTGCAACAAACGTTCCTTCTTTGAAACTGGTTTTGGACACAGAGAAGGTACGATAATCTCCTGGTTAATGTTTTTGTTAGAAACAACTTTTGGAAGAAAACCAGGTTTAGTACGTAAAACCACCTTATCTGCATGGAACACCAGATAAGGAGGAGAACACTGCAGAGCAGATAATTCTGAGACTCTTCTAGCAGAAGAAATCGCAACTAAAAACAAAACTTTCCAAGATAATAACTTAATATCAACGGAATGTAAGGGTTCAAACGGAACCCCCTGAAGAACTGAAAGAACTAAATTGAGACTCCAAGGAGGAGTCAAAGGTTTGTAAACAGGCTTGATTCTAACCAGAGCCTGAGCAAAGGCTTGAACATCTGGCACAGCTGCCAGCTTTTTGTGAAGTAATACCGACAAGGCAGAAATCTGTCCCTTCAGGGAACTAGCAGATAATCCTTTGTCCAATCCTTCTTGAAGGAAGGATAGAATCCTAGGAATCTTAACCTTGTCCCAAGGGAATCCTTTAGATTCACACCAACAGATATATTTTTTCCAAATTTTGTGGTAAATCTTTCTAGTCACAGGCTTTCTGGCCTGAACAAGAGTATCGATAACAGAATCTGAGAATCCTCGCTTCGATAAAATCAAGCGTTCAATCTCCAAGCAGTCAGCTGGAGTGAAACCAGATTCGGATGTTCGAACGGACCCTGAACAAGAAGGTCTCGTCTCAAAGGTAGCTTCCAAGGTGGAGCCGATGACATATTCACCAGATCTGCATACCAAGTCCTGCGTGGCCACGCAGGAGCTATCAAGATCACCGACGCCCTCTCCTGCTTGATCCTGGCTATCAGCCTGGGGATGAGAGGAAATGGCGGGAACACATAAGCTAGTTTGAAGGTCCAAGGTGCTACTAGTGCATCCACTAGAGCCGCCTTGGGATCCCTGGATCTGGCCCCGTAGCAAGGAACTTTGAAGTTCTGACGAGAGGCCATCAGATCCATGTCTGGAATGCCCCACAGGTGAGTGACTTGGGCAAAGATTTCCGGATGGAGTTCCCACTCCCCCGGATGCAATGTCTGCCGACTCAGAAAATCCGCTTCCCAATTTTCCACTCCTGGGATGTGGATAGCAGACAGGTGGCAGGAGTGAGACTCCGCCCAAAGAATAATTTTGGTTACTTCTTCCATCGCTAGGGAACTTCTTGTTCCCCCCTGATGGTTGATGTACGCAACAGTCGTCATGTTGTCTGATTGAAACCGTATGAACCTGGTCCTCGCAAGCTGGGGCCAGGCCTGGAGAGCATTGAATATCGCTCTCAGTTCCAGAATATTTATCGGTAGAAGAGATTCTTCCCGAGACCAAAGACCCTGAGCTTTCAGGGATCCCCAGACCGCGCCCCAGCCTATCAGACTGGCGTCGGTCGTGACAATGACCCACTCTGGTCTGTGGAACATCATCCCTTGAGACAGATTGTCCAGGGACAGCCACCAACGGAGTGAGTCTCTGGTCCTCTGATTTACTTGTATCTTCGGAGACAAGTCTGTATAGTCCCCATTCCACTGACTGAGCATGCACAGTTGTAATGGTCTTAGATGAATGCGCGCAAAAGGAACTATGTCCATCGCCGCCACCATCAAACCGATCACTTCCATGCACTGAGCTATGGAAGGAAGAGGAACGGAATGAAGTATCCGACAAGAGTCCAGAAGCTTTGTTTTTCTGGCCTCTGTTAGAAAGATCCTCATTTCTAAGGAGTCTATAATTGTTCCCAAGAAGGGAACCCTTGTTGACGGGGATAGAGAACTCTTTTCCACGTTCACTTTCCAGCCGTGAGATCTGAGAAAGGCCAGGACAATGTCCGTGTGAGCCTTTGCTTGAGGAAGGGACGACGCTTGAATCAGAATGTCGTCCAGGTAAGGTACTACTGCAATGCCCCTTGGTCTTAGCACCGCTAGAAGGGACCCTAGTACCTTTGTGAAAATCCTTGGAGCAGTGGCTAATCCGAAAGGAAGCGCCACGAACTGGTAATGTTTGTCCAGGAATGCAAACCTTAGGAACCGATGATGTTCCTTGTGGATAGGAATATGTAGATACGCATCCTTTAAATCCACCGTGGTCATGAATTGACCTTCCTGGATGGAAGGAAGGATAGTTCGAATGGTTTCCATCTTGAACGATGGGACCTTGAGAAATTTGTTTAAGATCTTGAGATCTAGGATTGGTCTGAACGTTCCCTCTTTTTTGGGAACTATGAACAGATTGGAGTAGAACCCCATCCCTTGTTCTCTTAATGGAACAGGATGAATCACTCCCATTTTTAACAGGTCTTCTACACAATGTAAGAACGCCTGTCTTTTTATGTGGTCTGAAGACAACTGCGACCTGTGGAACCTCCCCCTTGGGGGAAGTCCCTTGAATTCCAGAAGATAACCCTGGGAGACTATTTCTAGCGCCCAAGGATCCAGAACATCTCTTGCCCAAGCCTGAGCGAAGAGAGAGAGTCTGCCCCCCACCAGATCCGGTCCCGGATCGGGGGCCAATATTTCATGCTGTCTTGGTAGCAGTGGCAGGTTTCTTGGCCTGCTTTCCCTTGTTCCAGCCTTGCATTGGTCTCCAAGCTGGCTTGGCCTGAGAAGTATTACCCTCCTGCTTAGAGGACGTAGCACCTTGGGCTGGTCCGTTTTTACGAAAGGGACGAAAATTAGGTCTATTTTTTGCCTTGAAAGGCCGATCCTGAGGAAGGGCGTGGCCCTTACCCCCAGTGATATCAGAGATAATCTCTTTCAAGTCAGGACCAAACAACGTTTTCCCCTTGAAAGGAATGTTTAGTAGCTTGTTCTTGGAAGACGCATCAGCCGACCAAGATTTCAACCAAAGCGCTCTGCGCGCCACAATAGCAAACCCAGAGTTCTTAGCCGCTAACTTAGCCAATTGCAAAGAGGCGTCTAGAGTGAAAGAATTAGCCAATTTGAGAGCATTGATTCTGTCCATAATCTCCTCATAAGGAGGAGAGTCACTATCGAGCACCTTAAGCAGTTCATCAAACCAGAAATATGCGGCAGTAGTGACAGGGACAATGCATGAAATGGGTTGTAGAAGGTAACCCTGCTGAACAAACATTTTTTTAAGCAAACCTTCTAATTTTTTATCCATAGGATCTTTGAAAGCACAACTATCCTCTATTGGAATAGTGGTGCGTTTGTTTAAAGTAGAAACCGCTCCCTCGACCTTGGGGACTGACTGCCATAAGTCCTTTCTGGGGTCGACCATAGGAAACAATTTTTTAAATATGGGGGGAGGGACGAAAGGAATACCGGGCCTTTCCCATTCTTTATTAACAATGTCCGCCACCCGCTTGGGTATAGGAAAAGCTTCTGGGAGCCCCGGCACCTCTAGGAACTTGTCCATTTTACATAGTTTCTCTGGGATGACTAAATTTTCACAATCATCCAGAGTGGATAATACCTCCTTAAGCAAAATGCGGAGATGTTCCAATTTAAATTTAAATGTAATCACATCAGATTCAGCCTGCTGAGAAATGTTCCCTAAATCAGTAATTTCTCCCTCAGACAAAACCTCCCTGGCCCCCTCAGATTGGGTTAGGGGCCCTTCAGAGATATTAATATCAGCGTCGTCATGCTCTTCAGTAACTAAAACAGAGCAGCCACGCTTACGCTGACAAGGGTTCATTTTGGCTAAAATGTTTTTGACAGAATTATCCATTACAGCCGTTAATTGTTGCATAGTAAGGAGTATTGGCGCACTAGATGTACTAGGGGCCTCCTGAGTGGGCAAGACTCGTGTAGACGAAGGAGGGAATGATGCAGTACCATGCTTACTCCCCTCACTTGAGGAATCATCTTGGGCATCATTGTCATTATCACATAAATCACATTTATTTAAATGAATAGGAATTCTGGCTTCCCCACATTCAGAACACAGTCTATCTGGTAGTTCAGACATGTTAAACAGGCATAAACTTGATCAGAAAGTACAAAAATTGCGAAAAAACATGAAGGAATTGTTCAAAATTCACCAAATTTTCACCACAGCGTCTTAAAGCCTTGAAAATATTGCACACCAATTTTGGAAGATTTAACCCTTAAAATAACGGAACCGGAGCCGTTTTAAGCTTTAAACCCCTTTACAGTCCCTGGTATCTTTGCTGAGACCCAACCAAACCCAAAGGGGAATACGATACCAAATGACGCCTTCAGAAGTCTTTTATAAGTATCAGAGCTCCTCTCACATGCGACTGCATGCCATGCCTCTCAAAAACAAGTGCGCAACACCGGCGCGAAAATGAGACTCTGCCTATGCTTGGGGAAAGCCCCTAAAGAATAAGGTGTCTAAAACAGTGCCTGCCGATATTATTATATCAAAATACCCAGATAAAATGATTCCTCAAGGCTAAATATGTGTTAATAATCAATCGATTTAGCCCAGAAAAAGTCTACAGTTTAAATAAGCCCTTGTGAAGCCCTTATTTACAATCGTAATAAACATGGCTTACCGGATCCCATAGGGAAAATGACAGCTTCCAGCATTACATCGTCTTGTTAGAATGTGTCATACCTCAAGCAGCAAGAGACTGCAAACTGTTCCCCCAACTGAAGTTAATTGCTCTCAACAGTCCTGTGTGGAACAGCCATGGATTTTAG
The DNA here is from genome assembly GCF_027579735.1 of Bombina bombina. Taxonomy (NCBI): domain Eukaryota; kingdom Metazoa; phylum Chordata; class Amphibia; order Anura; family Bombinatoridae; genus Bombina; species Bombina bombina. The sequence continues at coordinate 430,104,972 of NC_069503.1, forward strand.
TTACGGTTGCTAAAATCATTTTCCTCATACAAACAGAATTCTTCATCTCTTTTCTGTTTCTGAGTAAATAGTACGTACCAGCACTATTTGAAAATAACAAACTCTTGATTGAATAATGAAAAACTACAGTTAAACACTAAAAAACTCTAAGCCATCTCCGTGGAGATGTTGCCTGTACAACGGCAAAGAGAATGACTGGGGTAGGCGGAGCCTAGGAGGGATCATGTGACCAGCTTTGCTGGGCTCTTTGCCATTTCCTGTTGGGGAAGAGAATATCCCACAAGTAAGGATGACGCCGTGGACCGGACACACCTATGTTGGAGAAATAAGAGCTTTTTTTCGTTACACTTTTATGTTCTTTTAATGTGGGTGAAATTCTGATGTAACTTGCAGCCGGAACCGAGATGCATATTACATAAATCTTTGGCACGGGCACCACCCAAGTACAGTGATGGGTTGTCAGAATAAAGTTATCGGTGTCATATAAATTGACAAATATGAACACTTGCATATGGTTAATTTCCAAAAATAAAAATTCTGTGAAGTATTATGTAGATTTTTTTTGCACATGCACACCCCAAGTACAGCAGTAATTCTTAAGGCAGAGAGTGCTATCGTTACGTAATTAGGTTGAAGACATTGTGTTTTTTGTATCAAAATCAAGTGATTAAAAGTACAGGGTGGGCATATAATAAGACAACACAAAAAGCTAGCATTTCTAATCTGACAATTGCAGGGGTCTATTTGTAGGTATCAGACTAATAAGTGGAACTTGGACTATAGGGAACTACTTGACCTGTTTAAAACATATTTGTTTTTCAACAAAGGTTAAAAAAAAATTCTGGTGTGACAGATTCCTTATGTAAAATAGTTATTAAAAAAATATATAAAACCGGCGTTCAAAACAATGTTTATTCTACCTAATATATTTAAAGAGTACACAGGAGTTTAATCTGATTTCTTTAAGTGTAATATGTGGCATAAAAAAAGAAGCATAATAATTGAGCTATAGAGCACAATTTCTTGTTTAGAATACAGAAACGTTTACACTAAAGATGTAGTCAGATTTTTTTAACTGTAATCTTAGAGATGACCGCTAGATGGTGGTAGTGACAAAGGTTTTTATGTTATTAGCAGTGAGCTGTGATTGTGGTGTGTGTGTGTGGTGTGTGGTGTGTGGTGTGTGTGTGGATGTGTGGTGTGTGTGTGTGTGTGGTGTGTGGTGTGTGAATGGATGTGTGGTGTGTGTGTGTGGATGTGTGTGTGTGTGGTGTGTGGTGTGTGAATGGATGTGTGGTGTGTGTGTGGTGTGTGAATGGATGTGTGGTGTGTGTGTGTGTATGTGTGGTGTGTGTGTGTGTGAATGGATGTGTGGTGTGTGTGTGTGGATGTGTGTGTGTGTGGTGTGTGGTGTGTGAATGGATGTGTGGTGTGTGTGTGTGGATGTGTGTGTGTGTGGTGTGTGGTGTGTGAATGGATGTGTGGTGTGTGTGTGGTGTGTGAATGGATGTGTGGTGTGTGTGTGTGTATGTGTGGTGTGTGTGTGTGTGAATGGATGTGTGGTGTGTGTGTGTGGATGTGTGTGTGTGTGTGGTGTGTGGTGTGTGAATGGATGTGTGGTGTGTGTGTGTGTGTGTGGGGGGGGGGGGGGGGGGGTTTGGGTCCGCCTGCACACATTTATTTAATGAGTACCACCACCTCTGCCATCTCATAACAGGTAAACACTTGTAATCATCATGTAAATAATCTAATTTTCACAAGAGGGGGCTGCAAAATGTATCAAGCATTGTAAATATCTGTGTCCCTTTGCTTTTCTCAAAGTTCCTGAGCACAATATCTCAATCAATACTCAATGTGTGTCGGCACCTTTTTGTTTTGCGTCCCAGCACGTCACCTTTACTTATTCTTGCAGCAATGAAGATAATATTTGACTGATTTCATAAGAACATTTAGACATGATATAGGTTCACTTACGAGTCAGGATTAAATGAGTGCACAAATTGACAAGTTTTAACTTGATTAAATACACGCTTTCCAAAAGCAATTTTCATTAAAAAGGCCGCGCTGCAATACACAATTTTACTTCATGTTATTCAAAGTAATTAGGCTTGAATAGCTTGTTTTTAGGTAATAATTTTAGTTTGTCACTGCATTAAAAGCTTTGTAATATATACACTGTGTGTGTGAGACTAACAAATTTTATATACATATATATGTGTGTGAGAGACAAACTAATTGTATACACGTGTGTGTGTTCTGCAATGCAAAGTGCATTTAAATCTGCCACTTCATTAATGAATTGCAAACCTGCTCGAAAACCCCGGTATGCATGTTTATCTTAACCCCCTTCATTTTGTCCAACCAGGAATAGCAGTTCTAAGCAATCACATAGCTGGTTCAGGTAATTTAAAAAACAAAACAAAAAAAAACAACTAAAAACTAAATTTTTGCTTACCTGATAAATAATGTATTTCTTTCCGGAGATGGAGAGTACACTACGTCATTCCAACTACTAGTGAGATATTCAACTCCTGGCCAGCAGGAGGCAGCAAAGAGCACCCCAGCAAACTTCCCTTACCCATAACCCAGAGTCATTCAGCCAACGGAAATGGAAAAATAATCAACACAAGGGTGAAAAAGGTGTCTAAAGTTTACTCAAAAAACTGCCGAATTATAATAAAAAAGATGGCGGGGTCATTGACTCTCCATGTCCGGAAAGAAAGAAATTTATCATCAGGTAAGCATAAATTTTGTTTTCTTTCCTATGAAATGGAGAGTCCACAACGTCATTCCAATTACTAGTGCGAACCAATACCCAAGCTAGAGGACACAGAAAGAACAGGGAGGGAGTACAAAGGCAGGAGGACCTAAACAGAAGGCACCACCGCTTGAAGAACGTTTTTCTCCCAAAAGAAGCCTCAGGCCAAAGCAAAAGTATCAAATTTGTAGAATTTGGAAAAAGTATGCAAAGTGGACCATGTTGCCGCCTTGCAAAACAGTTCCACAGAAACTTCATTTTTGAAACTCCAAGAAGAGGAGACAGCCCTACTGGAATGAGTCCTAATTCTCTCAGGAGGCTGCTGTCCAGCAGTCTCATAAGCTTAAAAATAATCTATGCTTACCAGATAAATTTCTTTCCTTCCGGATAGGGGGAGTCCACGGCTTCATTCCTTACTGTTAGGAAATACAACACTTGGTCACCAGGAGGAGGCAAAGACACCCCAGCCAAAGGCTTAAATATCTCTCCCACTTCCTCATTACCCCAGTCATTCTGCCAAGGTAACAAGGAAAGGTAGGAGAAACATTAGGGTATAAATGGTGCCAGAAGAATCAAATAAATAATAAGGGACCGCCCATAGACAAGAAAAAAGGGAAGGGGCTGTGGACTCTCCCTATTCAGAAGGAAAGGAAATTATCTGGTAAGCATAAATTATTTTTTCCTTCCTAAGGCCTAGATTTAGAGTTGGGCGGTAGCCGTCAAAACCAGCGTTAGAGGCTCCTAACGCTGGTTTTGGGCTACCGCCGGTATTTGGAGTCAGTCAGGAAAGGGTCTAACGCTCACTTTCCAGCCTCGACTTTTCCATACCGCAGATCCCCTTACGTCAATTGCGCATCCTATCTTTTCAATGGGATCTTTCTAACTCCGGTATTTAGAGTCGTGGCTGAAGTGAGCGTTAGAAATCTAACGACAAAACTCCAGCCGCAGAAAAAAGTCAGTAGTTAAGAGCTTTCTGGGCTAACACCGGTTTATAAAGCTCTTAACTACTGTGCTCTAAAGCAGTGATTTTTAACCTTTTTTTTGCCATGGCACACTTTTTTACATTAAAAAATCCTGTGGCACACCACCATCCCAAAATTTAAAAAAAATCACACATTGTAGCCTAATACAGCATATATATATACACATACACACAAACACACACATACTGTATGTATTGTGCTGTTATGCCATGCCTCCTACAAACTACCCCTGCACTGGGAGTAAAAAACAAGCAAAGTTTAAAAAATATGTCACACTGTTGTCAGTCTGCCGTGGCACACCTGAGGATCTCTCACGGCACACTAGTGTGCCACGGAACACTGGTTGAAAAACACTGCTCTAAAGTACACTAACACCCATAAACTACCTATGTACCCCTAAACCGAGGTCCCCCCACATCGCCGCCACTCTATTACATTTTTTTAACCCCTAATCTGCCGACCGCCACCTACGTTATCCTTATGTACCCCTAACACCGCCGACCCCTATATTATATTTATTAGCCCCTAATCTGCCCCCCTCAACGTCGCCTCCACCTGCCTACACTTAATAACCCCTAATCTGCCGAGCGGATCTCACCGCTACTATAATAAAGTTATTAACCCCTAATCCGCCTCACTCCCGCCTCAATAACCCTATAATAAATAGTATTAACCCCTAATCTGCCGACCGAATCTCGCCGCTACTGTAATAAATGGATTAACCCCTAAAGCTTAGTCTAACCCTAACCCTAACACCCCCCTAAGTTAAATATAATTTAAATCTAACGAAATAAATTAACTCTTATTAAATAAATTATTCCTATTTAAAGCTAAATACTTACCTGTAAAATAAACCCTAATATAGCTACAATATAAATTATAATTATATTATAGCTATTTTAGGATTTATATTTATTTTACAGGTAACTGTATTTATTTTAACTAGGTATAATAGCTATTAAATAGTTAAGAACTATTTAATAGCTAAAATAGTTAAAATAATTACAAAATTACCTGTAAAATAAATCCTAACCTAAGTTACAATTAAACCTAACACTACACTATCAATAAATTAATTAAATAAAATACCTACAATTACCTACAATTAAACCTAACACTACACTATCAATTAATTAATTAAATACAATATCTACAAATAAATACAATGAAATAAACTAACTAAAGTACAAAAAATAAAAAAGAACTAAGTTACAAAAAATAAAAAAATATTTACAAACATCAGAAAAATATTACAACAATTTTAAACTAATTACACCTACTCTAAGCCCCCTAATAAAATAACAAAGCCCCCCAAAATAAAAAAATGCCCTACCCTATTCTAAATTACAAAAGTTCAAAGCTCTTTTACCTTACCAGCCCTGAACAGGGCCCTTTGCGGGGCATGCCCCAAAGAATTCAGCTCTTTTGCCTGTAAAAAAAACACATAAAATACCCCCCCAACATTACAACCCACCACCAACATACCCCTAATCTAACCCAAACCCCCCTTAAATAAACCTAACACTAAGCCCCGGAAGATCTTCCTACCTTATCTTCACCATACCAGGTTCACCGATCGATCCAGAAGAGCTCCTCCGATGTCTTGATCCAAGCCCAAGCGGGGGGCTGAAAATGTCCATGATCCGGCTGAAGTCTTCATCCAAGCGGGAGCTGAAGAGGTCAATGATCCGGCTGAAGTCTTCTATCAACGGCATCTTCAATCTTCTTTCTTCCGGATCCATGTTCATCCCGCCGACGCGGAACATCCATCTTCACCGACGACTTCCTGACGAATGACGGTTCCTTTAAGGGACGTCATCCAAGATGGCGTCCCTCGAATTCCGATTGGCTGATAGGATTCTATCAGCCAATCGGAATTAAGGTAGGAAAATTCTGATTGGCTGGTGGAATCAGCCAATCAGAATCAAGTTCAATCCGATTGGCTGATCCGATCAGCCAATCAGATTGAGCTCGCATTCTATTGGCTGATCGGAACAGCCAATAGAATGCGAGCTCAATCTGATTGGCTGATCGGATCAGCCAATCGGATTGAACTTGATTCTGATTGGCTGATTCCATCAGTCAATCAGAATATTCCTACCTTAATTCCGATTGGCTGATAGAATCCTATCAGCCAATCGGAATTCGAGGGACGCCATCTTGGATGACGTCCCTTAAAGGAACCGTCATTCGTCAGGAAGTCGTCGGTGAAGATGGATGCTCCGCGTCGGCGGGATGAACATGGATCCGGAAGAAAGAAGATTGAAGATGCCGTTGATAGAAGACTTCAGCCGGATCATGGACCTCTTCAGCTCCCGCTTGGATGAAGACTTCAGCCGGATCATGGACATCTTCAGCCCCCCGCTTGGGCTTGGATCAAGACATCGGAGGAGCTCTTCTGGATCGATCAGTGAACCTGGTATGGTGAAGATAAGGTAGGAAGATCTTCAGGGGCTTAGTGTTAGGTTTATTTAATGGGGGTTTGGGTTAGATTAGGGGTATGTGGGTTGTAATGTTGGGGGGGGGGTATTGTATGTGTTTTTTTTACAGGCAAAAGAGCTGAATTCTTTGGGGCATGCCCCGCAAAGGGCCCTGTTCAGGGCTGGTAAGGTAAAAGAGCTTTGAACTTTTGTAATTTAGAATAGGGTTGGGCATTTTTTTATTTTGGGGGGCTTTGTTATTTTATTAGGGGGCTTAGAGTAGGTGTAATTAGTTTAAAATTGTTGTAATATTTTTCTAATGTTTGTAAATATTTTTTTATTTTTTGTAACTTAGTTCTTTTTTATTTTTTTGTACTTTAGTTAGTTTATTTAATTGTAGTTATTTGTAGGTATTGTATTTAATTCATTTATTGATAGTGTAGTGTTAGGTTTAATTGTAGGTAATTGTAGGTATTTATTTAATTTATTTATTGATAGTGTAGTGTTAGGTTTAATTGTAACTTAGGTTAGGATTTATTTTACAGGTACATTTCTAATTATTTTAACTATTTTAGCTATTAAATAGTTCTTAACTATTTAATAGCTATTGTACCTTTTTAAAATAAATACAAAGTTACCTGTAAAATAAATATAAATCCTAAAATAGCTATAATATAATTATAATTTATATTGTAGCTATATTAGGATTTATTTTACAGGTAAGTATTAAGCTTTAAATAGGAATAATTTATTTAATAAGAGTTAATTTATTTCGTTAGATTTAAATTATATTTAACTTAGGGGGTGTTAGTGTTAGGGTTAGACTTAGCTCTAGGGGTTAATACATTTATTAGAATAGCGGTGAGCTCCAGTCGGCAGATTAGGGGTTAATGTTTGAAGTTAGGTGTCGGCGATGTTAGGGAGGGCAGATTAGGGGTTAATACTATTTATTATAGGGTTATTGAGGCGGGAGTGAGGCGGATTAGGGGTTAATAACTTTATTATAATAGCGGTGCGGTCCGCTCGGCAGATTAGGGGTTAATAAGTGTAGGCAGGTGGAGGCGACGTTGTGGGGGGCAGATTAGGGGTTAATAAATATAATATAGGGGTCGGCGGTGTTAGGGGCAGCAGATTAGGGGTACATAGGGATAATGTAAGTAGCGGCGGTTTACAGAGCGACAGATTAGGGGTTAAAAAAAATATGCAGGGGTCAGCGATAGCGGGGGCGGCAGAATAGGGGTTAATAAGTGTAAGGTTAGGGGTGTTTAGACTCGGGGTACATGTTAGAGTGTTAGGTGCAGACGTAGGAAGTGTTTCCCCATAGCAAACAATGGGGCTGCGTTAGGAGCTGAACGCTGCTTTTTTGCAGGTGTTAGGTTTTTTTTCAGCTCAAACAGCCCCATTGTTTTCTATGGGGGAATCGTGCACAAGCACGTTTTTGAAGCTGGCCGCGTCCGTAAGCACCGCTGGTATCGAGAGTTGAAGTTGCGGTAAATATGCTATACTCTCCTTTTTTGGAGCCTAACGCAGCCATTCTGTGAACTCTAAATACCAGCGGTATTTAAAAGGTGCGGCCAGAAAAAAGCCAACGTAGCTAACGCACCCCTTTGGCCGCAAAACTCTAAATCTAGGCGTAAGATAGGGAGAGTCCACAGCTTCATTCCTTACTGTTGGGAAAACTATACCCAAGCTCCAGAGGAGACTAAATGAATAACGAGAAGGAACAAAAAGGAAGAGGCGGACCCTATTCTGAGGGCACCACAGCCTACAAAACTTGTCTCCCGAAAGCTGCTGCTGCAGCCGAAGCAAAAACATCAAACTTGTAAAATTTTGAAAAAGTATGTAAGGAGAACCAGGTAGCCGCCTTCAAATCTGATCCATAGAGGCCATGTTCTTAAAGGCCCAAGAGGAAGCCACTGTTCTAGTGGAATGAGCTGTTATCCTCTCAGGAGGACGATGTCCTGCTGTCTCATAAGCTAAGCGGATGACACTTCTTAACCAAAAAGATAGGGAAGTCGAATTAGCCTTCTGCCCCTTACGCTTCCCCAAATAGACAACAAACAAAGAGGAAGATTGTCTAAACTCCTTAGTAGCCAGAAGATAGAACTTCAAGGTGTGAACCACATCCACATTTTGAAGTAAGCATTCTTTCGATGAAGAAGGATTAGGACACAAGGAAGGAACCACAATCTCCTGATTGATGTTGCGATCTGACACAACCTTAGGAAGAAAACCTACTTTTGTACGTAAAACTGCCTTATCTGCATGAAAAATCAGATAATGGGGCTTACATTGCAAAGCAGAGATCTCAGAAACTCTGCACGCAGAGGCAATAGCCAATAAAAAGAGAACCTTTCAAGATAACAATTTAATATCAACGGAAAGCAGAGGCTCAAACGGAACCTGTTGCAAAACCTGAAGAACAATATTTAGGCTTTAAGGAGGAGCCCCAGATCTAGATTTTGATAAACAGATGGACCTTGTATCAGCAGATCTCTGCGACAAGGTAACTTCCACGGAGGAGATGAGGACATCCCCACTGCTGAGAAAATCCGCCTCCGAGTTGTCCACACCCGGAATGTGGATCCCGCCTCTGCCCACTCCAGAATCTGAGATACTTTCTTCATCGCCAAGGAACTTCTCATTCCCCCACAATGGTTGATGTAAGCCACCAAGGTTATATTGTCTGTTCGGAATCTAATAAATTGGGACAAACCCAGAAGTGGCCAAGCCTTCAAGGCCTTGAAAATTGCCCGTAGTTCCAAAATATTGATAGGGAGAGAGGACTTCTCCTGAGTCCACAACCCCTGTGCCTTCTAGGCACCCCAAACAGCTTCCCATCCGGATAGGCTTGCATCTGTAGTCACAATCTCCCAGGATAGTCTTAAGAAGCATGTCCCTCAGGACAGATGATATGGACAGAGCCACCAAGAGAGCAATTCTCTCGAGCGGCTGTCTAATACAATCTGTTGAGACAGATCTGAATGATCCCCGTTCCACTGTCTCAGCATGCACTGAGACTGAACCTGGCAAAAGGAATGATGTCCATGCAGGACACCATGAGACCAATCACCTCCATACACTGAGCCACAAAGTGACTCAAGGAGGTCCGGAGGGCAAGACATGCTGAAGTTAGCTTGCAACGTCTCTGGTCTGTTAGACTCCATATCCATGAGGATATTTCTATTAAAGTACCCAGGAACTCCACCCTGATGCTTGGGATCAGAGAACTCGTATCCAAGTTTATCTTCCATCCATGTGATCGAAGAAGACTGAGAAGGGACTCTTAGAATTATTCTGCAAGATGAAAGGATGGTGCTTGCACCAGAATATCGTCCAAGTATGGGGCTACTGCAATACCCTAAGTTCTGGCAACGGCTAGAAGAGCCCCCAGAACTTCTACAGTAGTCATAAACTAGCCTTCTTGAATTAAAGGAAGGATGGACCTTATCGTCTCCATCTTGAAGGAAGGGACACTGAGAAATTTGTTTAAGCACTTTAGGTCCAGAAATGGTCGGAAAGTTCCCTACGTCTTTGGGACCACGACTCCTAAGGAGGATAGATCCCGAACGCACCCTAGAAAGGCATCCCTCTTTTCTGGTCTGGTAGACAGATTCGAGAGAAGGAATCTGCCCCTTGGCGGACGAGATTTGAAGCCTATCTTGTATCCCTATCCCTGAGATACCACCTCCAGGACCTACAGATCCTGTACATCCTTGAACCAGGCGTCTGAACAAAGAGACAGTCAGCCCCTACACGATCCAATCCCGGATCGGGGGCCGCGCCTTCTTGCAGATTTGTTTTTGGCGGGCTTCTTATTCTGCTTGGATTTATTCCAGGACTGAGCCAGCTTCCAAGTACTCTTGGGTTGCTCGGGCTTGGAGGAAGATTGTTGTCGTTGGGATTTGTCAGAACGAAAGGAACAAAAATTAGAAGACTGTCGTCCCTTAGACTTGTTCTTCTTATCTTGCGGTAGGAAGGCACCCTTGCCTCCGGTAACCGTAGAATTAATGGAGTCTAGGCCTGGATCAAATAAAATCTTTCCCTTGAAGGGAAGAGAAAGGAGTCTGGACTTAGAAGTCATAACCGCAGACTAAGACTTCAACCAGAGCGCCCCGGGGAGCTAGGACCGCAAAGCCAGAGGCCTTTGCATTTAGGCGAATAATTTGCATGTTCGCATCACAGATAAAAGAATTAGCAATTCTCAGAGCTTTAATTCTGTCTTGAATATCCTCGAGGGGAGACAAAGAGTCGCACCAGTAGGAAGCTGCTCCAGCAACCACAGCAACTGCAGCCGCCGGTTGAAACAAAAATCCTGTATGTTGAAACCTCTTTCTCAGAAAGGTTTTCATTTTCTTATCCATCGGCTTTCAGAACGAAGAACTATCCTCAAGAGGTATAGTTGTATGTTTAGCAAGCGTAGAGATAGCACCATCCACCTTAAGAATGGAGCCCCACAAATCCAGTTGAGAGTCTGGGAACTTTTTTAAAAGTAGACGAGGGGGAAAAGGAAGAACCCATTCTTTCCCATTTGTTCCTAATAATTTTAGCCATTTTAAATCGGCACAAGAAAAGTCAAAGGAACTTTCATGTCTTTGTAAACTCTGTCTAATTTAGGTATCATAGGTTATTCAGGAAGCGCGGGCTCTGGAACCTCTAACGTAGATAGAACCTCCTTTAATAAAAAACACAAGTGCTCAATTTTAAATCTAAAGGACAGTTCCTCTGCAGCAGTAGGCTTAGACGCTTAGGACTCCAACCCAGAAAGTTCACCCTCTGAAGCTACAGAGGTTAACTCATCATCGGATAACTGGGATACAATAGCTAAATCCGATAAATATTTAAGCTTATGAGATGGCTGGACAGCAGCCTCCTGAGAGAATTAGGACTCATTCCACTAGGGCTGTCTCCTCTTCTTGGAGTTTCAGTGTCAGGAGAGCTATGTTTAAACTTTCTCTTGCGTATGTTAGAGCGAGGTAATGCACTTAGGGCCGCAAACACCGCCATTTGTAACTGTGCGGCAAAGTCGGCAGGAAGAAGGCCCCTTCTGGATGGAAGATTAAATGTGCTACGGGGAACTGCATGTGGAGTGGATAATGTAGCAAGGGTAGTAATCTCACGGGATGCAGAGTCCTGAGAGGTAGACGGCTCAGAGGGACTAAGAGCCTTAGCAGGCTTGTCTCAATTTTCTTAGACTTTTTAACGGTGTTAAGGCATGTGGGACATAATTGAGTGGGCGAGAAAACCACGGCCTCCTCACAATATAAACAGGTATGATTTAGTTCAGAAGGAGTAACTAACATGTCAGAGTCCTCCATAGCTAGGGATATACCCACAGAAGGACACAAATAAAAACGATTTTTATTATAGAAAACTGCCCCTTTATACTCCCAATGTCTGGGGCACTCACTACCTCCTAGACCCAGACAGTTAACAGAGGAAACGCTTTCTACAGGTTAAAGTCTCAGCCGGAATGAAGGAAATTAACATAGACTACACCCGGTTACATGGAGTGTAAGACAGTACTTCCCCTGTTATTACAAGTACAGCAAGTAATAGGAGCTGCGCAACACTTTCAAAAACGAAAGTGAAACCTGTTTGTTCCAACCAAAAAGACAAAGTCCAGGAAAAAAAAAAACCCACACAAAGTAGCATGTAAATAATTAATACACTGATTAATTAACCCCAACTGTTCAATAAAACCCCTTCAGAGGATATTAACCCTGGATCCTATCAAGGTATAAAGGAGCCACACTGTGACCCTGCTATAGCATTTTATGTGTAAAAATTGAAAGGATATTACCTCCAGGATCCATTCTGTGGAACAGAACACAGCCTCTCAAGTGTGACAGTCTTATAGTAGCGCTCCTGACATGGACTTGAGTGAGAGAAAGCAGGCAGTGAAACTCGTCAACACTGATTGCTTAGGAGCTGTTAGCAGTAGTCTGGATGGTTTCGCAGAAAAACTTTCCCTGCATCTCCAAACTCTAACTATCAACAATACTCTCACTAAGAGGTTGACATGACTACTTAAAACTCCAGTATTATCTTGAAGTGCAGATACCCTTTTTCAGGACTCTCCGAATCTTCTGCCACCTCCTAACGTGACGAAAGGAATGACTGGGGTAATGAGGAAGTGGGAGGGATATTCAAGCCTTTGGCTGGGGTGTCTTTGCCTCCTCCTGGTGGCCAGGTGTTGTATTTCCCAACAGTAAGGAATGAAGCCATGGACTCTTCCTATCTTAGGAAGGAAATGAAACATACTTCTTAACCATGGAAGATTGCTGAAAGTCTTTAGTAGCTTGTAGGAAAAACTTTATAGCATACACAACATCCAATTTATGCAAAACACGTCCCCTATGAGAAGAAGAATTAGGACAAAAAGAAGGAACTTTCTACCAAAACAACAATAGATATAGATACAGCCATAGAAGGAGATGTGTGGGGGGAGTTAGAGCTGTACAATTCGGAAACTTAAATGAAAGGGTTAATGGCAAGGCACTGCAGTATAAATTTGCAGGTAAAGTAATTAAAATACATATTATATTTTGTCTCTATCCCAACTATGTCCCTTTAAGACATTTTTGAGACCCTTATGTTCCAAAAAAAAACAAACAAAAACAAAAATGGAAAAATCCTCTACTCTTTGGATCACAAAGAGAATAGAGAAGAAATACTGACCCAGTTCCTTACGGGAATTGGAAAAACCACTCCCAGAGAAGATTATACTTAAGAAACTACTCTCTTCACCTGGAAATCTGCCCCAGAGGGGACAAATCTTAAACCCTATTCTGTATCCCTGAGAAACTAGCTCCACAACCCAAGGTTTTGGGACATCTCGAATCCAAGTCTGATGAAAGAAAGTAAGTCTACTCTCACTTGATTCAGGACTGTATCGGGACAGCCCCTTCAAGCTGATAATGAGTCAGTTGAAGGATACTAGGATTACTCTCCCTTATTCCAATATTGGACTGAAGGAATAACCAAATGACTTATTCTTTTCAATAAAAGAAATCAAAAAATCTGCAGCAGATAAATTACCATAAACTGCCACAAGATGGCAGTAAATATTAGGAAATCCCTGAAAATACTAAGTACAGCTAAAAGGGCATTAACATTTGAATGCCTACTAGGTCAAATAAAATCACACATTAACAGAGAATCATGCAGGCTATGACACTTACACAGAGAGACATAGTTCCAGTAAAAAAAACGCAGAATCCAAATAAAAATAAATTCAGCATTCAGCGCTAAACCTGTAGAAAACAACACTACATATACAGAACCTAAATGCCAAAAGCAACACTACAGTCCCACCAGGGTTTCCATAAAAGAAACCCCTAGGCTGTAACTTGAGGTGAATTGTGCAGATAAAAAATGGCGGCGCAAATATTAAAAACCGTTCAGAGCTAAAGGTGCAAATACTAAAAACGCCAAGAAGCTCATACTGGCTAAGAAACCGTTAATGAATATAAACCTCCTATATGTGAAGGATAATAAGATGTATAGCTAGCATCTGCGTCTTCTCTAGCTGGAGGATACGCTGCTACGAGAAAGAACGCACTAACTAATCTGTGATAATGGCGCGCATTGCAATCGCCTACAAACATACAGAACACAAGACTCACTATGCTCACATTAACTGAGAAGCCACCGCAGAGTGAGACAAAAAGGCACGCATTGCGATCACCTCCATAAGACAAACACATACAACGTAGCTTACAAATGAGGAACATGGAAGACAAAAGGAGCTAGATTATAGATGCTCCGTTATAACCATAAACTACCATATTAGTCTCAACGCTACTGAGAATAAATAAAATAAAAGATTGTTTTACATCTTCTCTGATCTGCCCCAAATAAGAAGAGCCCACTCCACCTTACATTTTCAAGTTCCTGAATAAAACGGATCATGCAGGGATAGAAATAAAAAAGCCTTAAAACCGTAACTCATTAAGTTACACAGGTACCATACAGCCTGGGTCTTACAATAAAAATGGACCCCTTAATAGGTAAATGCAGTGGCATAATATCCCTCACACCGGCTGTAGACCAATTAACTGCTCAGCCGCATTGCGATCACCTCCATAAGACAAACACATACAACATAGCTTACAAATGAGGAACATGGAAGACAAAAGGAGCTAGATTATAGATGCTCCGTTATAACCATAAACTACCATATTAGTCTCAACGCTACTGAGAATAAATAAAATAAAAGATTGTTTTACATCTTCTCTGATCTGCCCCAAATAAGAAGAGCCCACTCCACCTTACATTTTCAAGTTCCTGAATAAAACGGATCATGCAGGGATAGAAATAAAAAAGCCTTAAAACCGTAACTCATTAAGTTACACAGGTACCATACAGCCTGGGTCTTACAATAAAAATGGACCCCTTAATAGGTAAATGCAGTGGCATAATATCCCTCACACCGGCTGTAGACCAATTAACTGCTCAGCCGCAACATATCCCAACTATAAGATATGTATAAAAAGGTGACCCTTTGTGAGGGAAGCAGGTCCCACCAGGTCCCTGACCAGCTTCTTTCCCATGATATTTCTTTCCTGTAGAAATAAATATAAAAGGACTTACCCTCCAGGGTCTTCTGAAGTTGAGCAATCACAGCAGCTCCAAGTGTTTCAGCCTCATCTGGTCGCTGATAGAGGACCTAAAGATACAAGAAAGAACAGAGTAACCAACCCTGGCTTTCTATAAAGGGGTAGCAATAATGTTAGAAATAAAGCAAAGACAACCTTGTCGCTTTCTAACTGCTAATAGCCACCATTACTCTTACTAAATAGATTGACATGGACACAGCATAGCCCCAATCCTTGCTTGCAGGGGAAAACCCATTAGATTAAAATCTCGATTTCTTCAGACTTTGTACATCATCCATTGACAGAGGCAAAGAGAATGACTGGGGGTTACGGGTAAGGGAAGTTACACTTAATAGCTTTGTTGGGGTGCTCTTTGCCACCTCCTGCTGGCCAGGAGTTGAATATACCACTAGTAATTGGAATGACGTTGTGGACTCTCCATGTCATAAGAAAGAAATTACAGAATTTGCTTGTGGGCTTCTCTAGAGAGTTTGGAACAAACAATTTTGACAAAAAAAAAAAAAAAGAGACTGTGCTAACAAGGCTGTGTGAACCATAGGGTTGTTAAAGTTATTATCTATCACTCACCTAGATTACGAGTTTTGCGGTAACAGGGGTGCGGTGCTAACAAGCAGTTTTCCCTCACCGCTCACTTGCAGACAACGCTGGTATTACGGGTTTTTAGAAACCCGGCGTTAGCTGCAGAAAAGTGAGCGTAGAGCAAACTTTTGCTCCACATCTCACCTCAATACCAGCGCTGCTTACGGTAGCGGTTAGCTAGCAAAACGTGCTCATGCATGATTTCCCTATACGAATCAATGGGGGAGAGACGGCTGAAAAAAAACCTAACACCTGCAAAAAAGCAGCGTTCAGCTCTTAACGCAGCCCCATTGATTCCTATGGGGAAATACATTTTATGTCTACATCTAACACCCTAACATGAACCCCGAGTCTAAACACCCTTAATATTACACTTATTAACCCCTAATCCGCCGCCCCCGACATCGCCGACACCTACATTATATTATTAACCCCTAATCTGCCGCTCCGGACACCGCCGCCATCTACATAATACTTATTAACCCCTAATCTGCTGCCCCCAACATCACCGACACCTACATTATATTTATTAACCCCTAATCTCCAGCCCCCAATGTCGCCGCCACCTACCTACACTTATTAACCCCTAATCTGCCGCCCCCCAACGTCGCCACCACTATATTAAAGTTCTTAACCCCTAAACCTAAGTCTAACCCTAACCCCCCTAACTTAAATATAATTTAAATAAATCTAAATAAAATAACTACAATTAACTAAATTATTCCTCTTTAAAACTAAATTCTTACCTATAAAATAAACCCTAAGATAGCTACAATATAACTAATAGTTACATTGTAGCTAGTTTAGGATTTATTTTTATTTTACAGGCAACTTTGTATTTATTTTAACTAGGTAGAATAGTTATTAAATAGTTATTAACGATTTAATAGCTACCTAGTTAAAATAAAGACAAATTTACCTGTAAAATAAAACCTAACCTAAGTTAAAATAACACCTAATACTACACTATAATTAAATTAATTCCCTAAATTAACTACAATTAAATACAATTAACTAAAGTACGGAAAACAAAAAACACTACATTACAAAAAATAATAAAATAATTACAATTTTTTAAAACTAATTACACCTAATCTAATCCCCCTGATAAAATAAAAAAGCCCCCCAAAATAATAAAAAGCCCTACCCTATACTAAATTAGAAATAGCCCTTAAAAGGGCCTTTTGCGGGGCATTGCCCCAAAGTAATCAGCTCTTTTACCTGTTAAAAAAAAAGTACAATACCCCCCAACATTAAAACCCACCACCCACACACCCAACCCTACTCTAAAACCCACCCAATACCCCCTTAATAAAACCTAACACTAACCCCTTGAAGATCACCCTACCTTGAGAAGTCTTCACCCAACCGGGTCGAAGTCCTCAACTAAGCTGGGCGAAGTGGTCCTCCAGACGAGCAGAAGTCTTCATCCAAGCCGGGAAGAAGTCTTGATCCAGACGGCATCTTCTATCTTCATCCATCCGGCGCGGAGCAGCTCCATCTTCAAGACATCCGACGCGCAGCATCCTCTTCAAACGACGTCCAACTGAAGAATGAAGGTTCCTTTTAATGACATCATCCAAGATGGCGTCCCTTCAATTCCTATTGGCTGATAGAATTCTATCAGCCAATCAAAATTAAGGTAGAAAAAATCCTATTGGCTGATGCAATCAGCCAATAGGATTGAGCTTGCATTCTATTGGCTGATCCAATCAGCCAATAGAATGCAAGCTCAATCCTATTGGCTGATTGGATCAGTCAATAGGATTGAACTTCAATCCTATTGGCTGATTGCATCAGCCAATAGGATTTTTTCTACCTTAATTCCGATTGGCTGATAGAATCCTATCAGACAATCAGGATTGAAGGGATGCCATCTTGGATGATGTCATTTAAAGGAACCTTCATTCATCAGTTGGACGTCGTTTGAAGAGGATGCTCTGCGTCTTATGTCTTGAAGATGGAGCCGCTCCGCGCTGGATGGATGAAGATAGAAGATGCCGCCTGGATGAAGACTTCTGCCCGTCTGGAGGACCTCTTCTTCCCGGCTTGGATGAAGACTTCTGCCCGTCTGGAGGACCACTTCGCCTGGCTTCGTTGAGGACTTCGGCCCGGTTGGGTGAAGACTTCTCAAGGTAGGGTGATCTTCAAGGGGTTAGTGTTAGGTTTTATTAAGGGGGTATTGGGTGTGTTTTAGAGTAGGGTTGGGTGTGTGGGTGATGGGTTTTAATGTTGGGGGGGGTATTGTACTTTTTTTACAGGTAAAAGAGCCGATTACTTTGGGGCAATGCCCCGCAAAAGGCCCTTTTAAGGGCTATTTGTAATTTAGTGTAGGGTAGGGCTTTTTATATTTTGGGGGGCTTTTTTATTTTGTTAGGGGGATTAGAGTAGGTGTAATTAGTTTTAAATTCTTGTAATTATTTTCTGTAATTTAGTGGGGGAGGGGGTTCGTACTTTAGATAATTTTTTAAAATTGTAATTAATTGTATTTAATTTAGGTAATTAATTTAATTATAGTGTAGTGTTAGGTGTAATTGTAACATAGGTTAGGTTTTATTTTACAGGTAAATTTGCCTTTATTTTAGCTAGGTAGTTATTAAATAGTTAATAACTATTTAATAACTATTGTACCTAGTTAAAATAAATACAAATTTGCCTGTAAAATAAAAATAAATCCTAAACTAGATACAATGTAATTATTAGTTATATTGTATCTATCTTAGGGTTTATTTTACAGGTAAGTATTTAGTTTTAAATAGGAATAATTTAGTTAATGATAGTAATTTTATTTAGATTTATTAAAATTATATTTCAGTTAGGGGGTGTTAGGTTTAGGGGTTAATAACTTTATTATAGTGGCGGCGCCGTTGGGGGCGGCAGATTAGGGGTTAATAAATGTAGGTTGGTGTCGGCAATGTTAGGGCAGGCAGATTAGGGGTTAATAATATTTAACTAATGTTTGCGAGGCGGAGTGCGGCGGTTTAGGGGTTAATATATTTATTATAGTGGTGGCGATGTCCGGTTCGGCAGATTATGGGTTAAAAAATGTATTTTAGTGTTTGCGATGTGGGGGGGGGGCTTGGTTTCGGGGTTAATAGATAGTTTATGGGTGTTAGTGTACTTTTAAGCACTTTAGTTAAGAGTTTTATGCTATGGCGTTGTAGTGTAAAACTCTTAACTACTGACTTTTAAACGTGGTATCAGTCTTGACAGGAGAGGCTGTACCGCTCACTTTTGGTTAGACTCGTAATACCGGCGCTATGCAAGTCCCATTGAAAATATAGGATACGCAATTGACGTAAGTGGATTTGCGGTATTTCCGAGTCTGGCCAAAAAAGTGAGCGGTGAGCCTGTTATTTCAAGACTCGTAATACCAGCGGGCGTTAAAAAGCAGCGTTGAGACCTCTCAACGCTGCTTTTTAACCCTAACTCACAACTCGTAATCTAGCCGACTGTTTGCACACAGCCTTGTTTCTTTTATGGCCTGATTTAGAGTTAAATAGAAAACATGGTAACACACATTACTTTCTAGAAACAGTGGAATAAAAAAAAAAAAACATTTTCAGAGGTAAATTACAGGAAAAGGGGACAAAATGCATAATGAAGTTATAATTCTCTAGGTTTAGCTACTAGACATGTGCAGGCCAGAAAATTTCAATTCAGATTAAATTTTCGTTTTGGATATTCGCTAAAAATACTTACCTTAACATGCTCTGGAATGAGTGCTTACCCAATTCTCCTCTTAAAAAGTTTCCTACCCCTTATAAACAGCCAATTTCTTCTGAACAAAATGTACAATAATGTGCAGAGAGATTTAAAGTGATAATTTAGAAGAATACTGACCAAATAGTGCCCCTCAAGAGGACATAAAAACACACATTTCTGTTATTTTAAGCCACAAACACCAGCATTTCCTCTCTAAGTGACCTTTCACTGAAAAAGCATAGGATACATTATACAAAAATCACATCACAGCTAGACAGCAAGCTGATCACAGACACCAGCCTGCTTCTGCATAACAATGATGCATGTGTGAGCTTAACCAGCAGGGGGCACTCTCTGATAGCCAATTACAGTCAATAAAGTATCAAAAAAAAAATCTCTTAAGTATATGATGAAGCTTTATGTTGGAATCACTTGCAAGATCACAGACGGGGTCCCTGGCAATAGACAAGGATTAGCTGGATTCTTGCAGTGAGTGTGCTGCACTGAGAGGTATCAAATCTTTTTTTTTAATCTGTTCCATTTAAAACCCTTATGCCTGATCAGGCATTCAGCTCACCTATACTGCATTCAAAAGAGGATGAAATTGAATGTAATGTATTTATTTGTAAAGCCTCGGGCTTCTGTGTGGTATTCCTATCTGCTGCAGTAGTCAGAGGCCCAATACCATTAGTACTGATAGGGTTGTATGAAACTGAAAAATAATCTATTAGTCTGCACATTATTACCGAGAGTGCAGTGAGCTATGAAAGAGTCAGTACTATATAGTTTTAGTTACTTAAAACAACCAAAGACACTGGGTGCCTAGCTAATAGAAACAATCAATTGTCACTTTACAGAGAGTTGTTCATGAATGTTTTTTCTGTCTAACCTTTCATAATTATATTTGATAGGGAATAATATAGCAAGCTTTTACATTTGATAAAGAACATGCTGTCCAGTGTTAGACATCAGAGAAAATAAACCAGGACATTCTAATACATAACTCATTTTTTCAGCACTGAGCTGTAGCTCCTGAGCAGGGCAGTGATTGGCAGGTTTGTGCATCTACCATTTCTGATTGGCTGATTCAGCTTGCAACTCCTGAGTGTGACTTTACACACGTTTAACCCCTTGTAATTTTTACTCCTTTAACAAGCAAGATGTAAACAGATTTTACAGTGCCGAAAGCTTGCATTTTATCCTACACATTTATATTACCAGAGAAGCATATATTCTATATTATTTACGGTCATATTACAAGTCTAACATTATTGTTAGCAGTCAACTGATAGTCTAGGATGCGCTACAATCCCTCAAATAATAGACTTTTAGCAGCCGTAAAATACATGCTGGATAACACTCGAGCACTAAGTCGATGGTGCGCAAGTAATGGAATTCATTTAATTATTTTCTATACTATTTTAACAAAAGTTAAGTTTTAAACACTTCATACAGGGCGCGTGTCTGAGCCGCGGACATGACAAGATGCAAAACTGGAGACCTCTCTCAGATACAAGACTATAGCTCATCTATAAACTATCACTCTCAGCACAAAGTAGGCATGTTGGTTGTATAGTGTTGCTGGAAAACGGCAACACCGAAATTGCTCTGTTATCTCACTTGGATGATCCCATTTAGACTGACAGAGCCCAACGGTCACGGCCTCACACTATTTACCATCTGAATCTTCCCCCCCCCCCCTCCCCGATTACAAAGAATCCGGGTCAAGCTTGCAGTGAGTTATAACTAACGCTGACTGGACTTTTATATGCCTAAAGGGAGTGTGGCACCCTTCTCACTACAGGTGTGTTCCGAAGTATTTCAAAATGGAGGCTGCCATTACTACTCTGTTACAGTTGCTAGCAAGCAAGATGGAGGCGCAATTTGACAGGAGAACATCACGATACCGCAGTGGGAGAGATAGCTTATACCACAACAGTAAGTTCCCAAAGATCATGGAAGGGAGAAGAGCAAGATAGTTCCCCTGTTCCTGACTTTACAATCCAAGCTCCTTTAGACGGGCAGTGTGTGAGTGTCATCGCACCGGCCCAGAAGGTGACATATACAGGAAACCTGCCAATGATCAGCATCCATTCTAATTATACACCAAACTCAGAGAGACTGACCATTAGTTCCCGGGCGAGGCGGCCGATCGCTGGGGGACATCGGGGTTGGTCTGAGAGTGAGTTGCGATCTAGAATTAACGCTCCATCCGGCAAAGCTCCCACTACATTAACTTCTTGTTTGGTCTTACTGGGAGTTAGTGAACATAAAGAGGAAGCAGGCTTACTTCTATATGCAGAGAAAGCCAAGCAACTATCAAAGCCTGTTCACGCTCTTGTTTTAGGAGTTAATTACAGCTACTGGACACTTAAACCTTATTTAAGAGGAACTATACTCTTCGTATACACGGCATATGGCTCAACATTGCTTTCCTGAGGAATTGGGTAGCAGGAAAACAATTGCCCTCAGTACAAGAAATAGAACGCTCCCTCTGTACTCCGGACTGATATCTCATATGAGCTGGAAATGTTAGTTCTATGTTTTATTCTATGTTTTCATTGACAGCAATATGTTCGTGTTTGTCACTCTTCTTCTGATGTTGGTTTATTAGCATTCTATGACTACGAACCATATATAAGGTCCTCATCTCCCTCTCACTATACCTAGCCCTAAATAGTCACTTGCTATTTAATATATGTAGAATTGGAGCACCCTCTTATGTAACCTTATACCCCATATTTCTATATCTTTCTCCCACTTCATTCCCTGAACAGCACCAGTTACTTTTTCTCTATTTTGGGAAACACAAATTCATGTGATTTATGCCAACTCATTGGATTTACATTCTCACCCAAGTCTACAATTTTTAATATGTAAATGGCTTTATGTACATCACCTTGTTACTTTTATACTATGTCAGTATCACGCAAATTGTAATAGTTATCATATCAGGCTATTCCCTACTTCTGCTACTAAATAATTCGCTTTATAAGGGGTCCAAAAGTGACCCATTAAACCATTTAACCATTTAAGAACCTCCCTTAGGCACTATTCTCTAGCCTGGGTACAAGAGTGACTCTATTCATCATAGGAGGTTTTCCAGATTTCTATACAATACAAAAAAGAGATATCGTACTAGAATGTCCCTATAAACTACTAATATAGTTCTATGTCAATAGCGGCTAGAAAAGTAAATCCGAGTAAGACGTATTTGAGCTCATCATTGCCCGTAGTTTCACTAAGTCATGCTTATGCTGCGTAATGTTTACTACAGGATTCACTTCAATTGTATATCTCATCATAATTCTGCATGCTAATATTCTATTATAGGGACCTACTCAGAGTTAGCTGCTAGGAAGGTGAACATGCTCAAGAATATGTATGTGAATTTTACTACAACAAGACCTGAGCCATTCTATCAATTTCCAATTCTGTTTGCAAGTTCACTGTTTGTAATTTGCAATTTTCATATTGTTTTCCTAATATGTACTAGGACTAATGTTATATATCACTGCTAAATATCTCAATACAAAATTAGGCTCTGCCCTCTCATCCCCCCCCCCCCACTTACCTCATTTAGAGCGGCTCTCATCCGCTGAATTTTCCCTCCCCAACAACCATAAAGCCAACCCCCCCTTGCCCCAATCCTTTTCGAATAGATATTCTAATGTATGTTTTCCCACTGCCATGCGGGGACCATTTCTATTCTTCATATAAGAAAAAATCTAGGTTCCATTATTACCTATACAAAATTTGCACGGACATACTAGTCCAATTTATCCTAGACTGTTACTTCTGCCTACTAATTTTATGTCGTAGATTGCTACACCCTCTTCCACACTGGTGGAATAATAGAATAACCTATATACTCTAGGTCTCCCTAGAGTTATTATCGCTCTGATTTTTCACTTTGTCTATACGTTAAGAATGTATGTGTTATCACAATGTTATTATTATGTGTTGGTGATTCTTTATGTAACATTTTACACAACCTCAATAAAAATGTATTATAAAAAAAAACACACTTCATACACACACACACACACACACACACACACACACACACACACACACACACACATATATACTTATATAATTTAAATCACTCCAAAAACTATTGCATAGGTAATTAGCACATATGGGCAAGTATTCCCTCTTGATTTTACCTAGAAATACTCCATATACACTGTCTAACCAATGCACCAGAGGATTTTGGGTAAGATATGCAAATTAAATATGCAACACCTCAGGCATTTTGCTTCCGATACTGTGTAAAACATAGCAGTCCCCTAATAGGGTAAGGCTCAGAAGCAATGCACTTCTGTGAGCTAGCTCCCTGTCGCTGTCTCACCCAATGTGTTCAGCTAGGCCCCAGTAGAGCATTGCTCTCCTTCAACAAAGAATACCAAGAGAATGAAGCAAATTTGCCAACAGAAATCTGAAGATGATATGCTCTATCTGAAAACCCAAAAGGTTTGTTTCATGATTATGTCCCTTTAAGGTCTATTTATCAACTCTGTATGTTAATTTTATAACATTTTTGCTGTGAAGTAGGGGCATGTTATTTCTACAGACACAAATTCACATTTTTGAACTACAAAACCAATAATATGTGCTAGAAACAGAACACAAAAGAAAAAAGGGCGCCTGCTGGTATAATATTGTTAATCTTGTGCCTCCATCAATTGACACCATAAAAACTATACTCACAAGAGTGTTAGCAACCAAATGTGCTAGTATAACATGCTGGAAACAAGAAACAACCACACGTCTCCTAGTGTAATACTCACAATATGATCTTCCACTAAATTAGACACCTTAAAGGGACAGTCTACACCAGAATTTTTATTGTTTTAAAAGATAGATAATACCTTTATTACCCATATCCCAGTTTTGCATAACTAACACAGTTATAATAATATACTTTTAACCTCTGTGATTATCTTGTATCTAAGCCTCTGCAAACTGCCCCTTTTTTCAGTTCTTTTGACAGACTTGCAGTCTAGCCAATCAGTGCCTGCTCCCAGATAACTTCTCGTGCATGAGCACAGTGTTATCTATATGAAATACGTGAACTAACACCCTCTAATGGTGAAAAACTGTTAAAATGCAAACTTAAAGTGAATGTAAAGTCAGCTGTTCACGAAAATACCGCTTTAAAGGTTATGTAAAAATAGCTAGACTTTCATTCATCATTATTTTAATAAATATTTTACTGGCTTGTATTTTATTTTTTATACCATCGCTCGATATTCAATTCCTCCGCCCGCCATCTTTGATATTTGATTGACAGAGTATACTAAATATACTCCACCAATCATAGAATCCCCCCCGGGGGGACCAAACCCCTTTTTGCAACGTCACTCGTTATGAAAGCGCATGCGTTACATTGCTATTCTTCCACTGATCTCCGACGCGCGCTCACGCTTCACGCATGCGCAGTACAAATTGCCAGGTAAGTTGCAAACGTACAGGGTATGATTCCAAAAAGTTAGAGTTTTCATTTAGAGGAACATACTAAATAATGCCCAAATTTGGAATTATACTTTCAAATAAATATCGTAGCAAGTGTAGTAGTTAAAAAACGGAGATATGATGTCAGCTGCTGAACTCGATGCAACGATAGTATTCAATGAATGTATTCATTCATTGAATACTATGTTGCTATTCAACTGAAACGCTGTGTAAAGCATGCGCGGTTGTTGTCAAAGACGGGAGCGCGCTTGGCCACTACGTAAACAGCGGGTGGGACCGCTCTATACGTAAGAGTGATTAAAAACAGGAAGTAGCTGATGGGAGGAGCTGCTCCTGCGAACAGACGAAAATTGGTAATAAAAATTAAACATTTACTTTAATTTTTTTTTTTTTTTTAAAGGTGCGGTTTTAATATTATACATTAAAGGAATTAAGATGTGCCCTCAACACAACGAAAATTAACATTCACTTTAAAGAGGTGGGCTTCAAGGTTTAATAAATTAGCATATGAACCTCCTAGGTTAAGCTTTCAACTAAGAATACCAAGAGAACAAAGCAAAATTGGTGATAAAAGTAAATTGGAAAATTGTTTAAAATTACATGCTCTATCTGAATCATGAAAGTTTATTTTGGCCTAGACTGTCCCTTTAATATTGGGTACTCACAAGGGGGTTAGCACCATCATGTACTAATGGGGCATGCTGAAGTCTCACAGTGCTTCAGCTCACTGAACTCCAGAGCTCACAATATCGGTCTCCAATGTGCTCCACACTGCTCCAATAATTGTTATACTCCACTAAGCCTTATATAGTAGGATAACAAATTTTAATAAAAAATGTAAAAAACTTGATAAGAACAATGTGATTTGAATAAGTCACATATATAACTTACAACGATTTCTCAGCTGTATCCGTCATTTCTTCAGGCATAACTATTACTATGGCTGGAGTCCTATTTAAGTGCCTAATGGCCAATCACACTCTACTTCCTTATACATGAGAATCTATAATAAAAAAAACTGCTTTATGGGCGGGTAAGATGATGCAGCGCCCTTGCCTAGGTCCATTAACAATCAAACAATTCAAACTAGCAGGGTTAATTACCCTTTGATTGTAAACGCAATTCTTTTTCTTTTGTGTTCTGTTTCTAGCTCATATCTTCATGTGAAGATTATGAAAGAAGCTGCCCCTGGACACAACATAATTTGAGATTAAAGAAGATCTGACCAACACCAAGACTGCTTGTTGGGACTGTTCTGTATGTTACAATAGAACATTGTTTGTACTGGTATATTTAGTTATATCAACATAAATATATTATTATAGGTGGTGTCCTCTAGTAGTCAATAGATATCTTTATGTGTTCATAAAACTAATATGTGATAATACTTTCAAGATCTTAAATAGAAACTATCATGAGACAGATTTTTTATTTTAAAATCCTTAATTTCTATCCACCCTGATCCTGTAGGATTCTGAACTCTGACCCTAAGCACCCTACACAGTGGTTGTTTGACCAATGTAGAAGCTCATTTAGATCTGCTCTAAATGGTCGCAAACAAACAAGATAAGACAAATGCTAAAAAAAAGCCCATGGAATGCAAAGCAATGCAAACATTGCTAGCAAAAGAAGAGTCTAAAATATACAAGGCGTTTCTTCTAGAGCTTTTGAGTGATAATGATAGATTTATCCATGTTTATCCAGAAAATCTTAGAAATCCATCTTATTATTCATGGAAGAAAATGGAGGGCAAAATAAATGCCTCAAATGTCTAACAATGTACTTGCAAAACACTGGAACCTAGCTGAACATATGTGGTGAGTCAATCACAATAAACATATGTGTGTAGCCACCAATCATCAGCTTGCACCCAGTAATATACTGCTGCTTCTGAGTCAGCAAAAGATACTAAGTAAACTGGGTAAAGTAAATGATTAAAAGAAAGCAAAGAAAGTCCTCCAGCTCCTCATGTATAAAATTACTTTTATTTTTTCAACATGGGTCCAACAATACACTGCAACGTTTCGGGACTAACTCAGCCCTTCATCCTGCATACCCACAACCTTCACTATATCGGTCTTTAAATAGCACACCTGTGACTAAGATGATCATTGTGCTTTTACACCACCTAGTGGACATTTATTTTATAGCAATCATCCATATATAAATCTTATGCAAAGGTCAAAGCATCAATCATATATAATACAAAAATCAAAAAATATTAAAATCAGTTAAAATCAAGTACAGATTATTTTAGTTTTGTTCTGACATGTATTGCAGTACTCATCCTAATTCAGTATCAATATAGAAACTCCTTCACCAAAATACTGACCAGTCAAATTCACGGTTTAACCCTTTAGGGGTCATTGTATCCAAACGATAAATCCAATACATCTCCCTCCTATTAAGCATGGCAATTCTATCTCCCCCTCTTGTAGATAATTTTATTTCTTCTATTTGAAAGCGTAATTGGCTAATAATGTGGCCTTTTTCTAAATAATGGGCAGCTACTGGTGCCTCCTTGTTCTTACACCATATATTCGACTTGTGCTCTGTGATCCGCTCCCTAACCTGTCTTGTCGTTGCATAAAAAAGGGAAAATTGCATTTTATAAATGTAAATTGCACCTACCTAGACTGACATACAGGTAAAAATTCCTGGGATTAAAAACTTTTTACCAGTATGTGGGTGATTAAAGCAATAACCTTTTATCATAGAGTTGCAATTGCTGAATCCCAGGCATGGGAAGGATCCCATCTTGGGTGCACCAATTGTACTTTGTTTAAGCTGTCTTTTGCCCCCCTGGTCCGCCTTTACTAAATCATCCCTAATGTTTCTACTTCTCTTGTATGCCGACATAGGGGAATCACAAAACTCTGGGTGACATGTTTTAAGAATATGCCAATATTTTCTTAGGATTTTATTTACCTGATGATTTTTAGTAACAAAAACCTTTTTTTTTTTTAGATACAAAAACCATTCTATTTGACTTTTTGTTTTTTTTATCTTTTTCAAGTGGTTTACCAATGGACTGTAATTGTGCTTGGATTAGAGATTCTGGATATCTTCTCTGTGTAAATGTATTACACATTTATTTCAGGCGTATATTACAAAGACTTTCTTCCTCCACAATTCTCAGTACCCTTAATAATTGACCCTTACGGATTGCTCTCAAAGTTGATGGTGGATAGAAGCTATCAAATTTTAAAATGTTATTCTTATCGGTAGATTTAATGGAAAATATCTGTTTATACACCTTAGTGCCCAAAAAATGAACATATTCCTCACTATGTGTCAGTGTAAACGATGTCATTTACGGATATATTTAAATCAGCTACAAATTTCTTTAGGGATCCAATGTCGCCATACCATACGCCAAATACATCATCAATAAATCTCCACCAGGTGGCACCATACTGTTGAAACAGTATATTCGTATAAAAACATAGGTTTCCTCAAAATGATTGAAAGGTGTCCTAAAATTGTGTGCCCCATCTGAACCAGTTTGACTTTCCAGAAAAAGAAAAGGGAAAAAGGAGTTAAACTATAAAACTACTATTAAATTCCAATCCCAAGAAAGAAGAAGGGACAAAAGAAGGCGTTTAAAAAAAACAAACACATTTAATTTGTACCAGAAGAAAAAAAAAAGCTGTCTACTAGGGGGGAACCTCTAACCAGTAACACAGGAGACGGCACTTGCAGCTTTACCAGAAATGGAGCCATAGAAATGTCATTTCCATCAATCCATCAATACAGGAGACGGTTTTTACAGCCACTGGACCTTTATATCATAGCTCTTGGGCTCAAAATCTAAAAAGGATAAATGTTTTAGGCCTCTTAGTCATATTATATGCAGTGAAATAAGGGTTCAGTTAAATGAAACAAGAGGGGAAACAGTGAAATAGCTGTACCTTCATACAACCTTCAAAGCGAAGGATCTAGAAACCAGTTAAAGGAACATTTGAGTCCTCATAATGTGGTTGTTTAGTCACAGCATAATGTTTAAACTAAGGTTCCCATGTAAATTAATTTTAAATTGTATCTTCTTTTATATCTAGAAGTGCCATTTAATACAGTAGAAAAGGCAATGCAAAAGAACTTACTCTGAATATTAAATAAGCACAATTTAAAATGTACTTCAATTTGCTGGCCCGATGTATCATGTGACAGCCATCATACAATAACCGTCACACCGCGCCGGTTTGGCTGTTGCCAGGGATGCGTCGGTTGTTGCTCTGGTTGTTGCCAGGGATGCAGCATTTCCTGTGAGCGTGTGGCGATGACGTCATTGCTACACGTCTCTCCCCCTCTGAAGCCGGTCTGAATCTCCTGTGGCGTGAATCCTGCGCCTATGTAAGTCTTTCACTGCCCAAGTATAGGTGTTGCTTAGTGTGCACCTGGGTGTTATATGCTGGACTGTTATATTGTTGCTGAACTCTGCTTGTCTGACCACTCTGCCTGCTTAACCCCTGAACTGCTGGATTGCTATACTGTTGCTGAACTCTGCTTGTCTGACCACTCTGCCTGCTTAACCCCTGAACTATTGGATTGCTATACTGTTACTGAACTCTGCCTGTCTGGTCCTTCTATTGGTTTACCCCTGAACTGTGATACTGTTGGATTTCCTTTTGTTGCGGACTCCAGCCTGTTACTGGTCCTTCTATTTGTTTACTCCTGAACGGTTATGCTGCTGGATTTCCTTTTCTTACTGACTCCTGCCTGTTCCTAGTCCTTCTATTGGTTTACACCTGAACTGCTATACGCAGGATTGTCTTCTAGTTGCCGCCAAGGACTACCCTGCCTACTGTGAGTACCGCTTACCTCATTTTACAAACTCTCTCTGCCCTGGTATATTTCCTATCATTCCACTTTACGCCAGGATAAGAAGTCTACTGGCCAAGTTTGGTCTGATAGAGGAATATCCCACAAACATTACAATAACAGACTCATATACCTATACTCTGAACTCTTGCACATGCTCAGTAGGAGCTAGTACCACATATAAAGACTGTGCACTATTTGATAATAGAAGCAAATTGGAAAGTCTCTTAAAACTGCACAGCAAATTATAAAAGTTTAATTTTGACTTAGTGTCCCCTTAAATTTAGAGAAGCACCTTTTGTAAGTTACTTTTGCTGACCTCCGAGCATACATAAAAACTGACTAGAGAGCTTATAGCCCCAGAACTAGAACGTCACTGTAATAGCAGCTTCATTTGTATATCATATTAGTACATTACAGTCCTTTTGGTGTCCAAGGAATTAGGTGAGTCTGACGCTGCCTTATAGGAAGCAGAGGAGCTGAAAGACAGTCATGGTACCTAAACATCCAGTGAATCAACACTGCAACGGATGCACATGCTGAGCATATCTACACAAATCTCATGGTTTTTCTGAATCCATTTATGCTAAAAGACGCATTTTCTAAATAGCTGGAAGCGACCAAGCTCCTAGATGAATAACGTAATGGCTTGTGATAAACGTTTTCCAGTTCTAGGGGAAAAAGAAGCAAAAACTGCCTTGGGTTGTTGTACGTTCATCTCAGTAAACCTGTGCAAATCCAGATCTAAGTGTGTTGCACTGTCACAAGCAGAAATCTGGCTCAGAAAAGAGCTGAATGCTGCTGGCGCCCGCATTCGTCCCCATTTGGAGGCATCCGGATCTTCTGAATGCACAGGCCTAATTAGCAGCACCGCTACAGGTTTGGTATGTTACATGGCAATCGCTTTGCTACAAACATAACATTGTGATATGTCACAAAGACATAAAGCCGAGATAACCTGAATTTTACCACAAAAAGGCGACAAATGAGACCACCTCCTTTGAGATGATTCTATGGTACATTCCAACCAGAGAAACAGGTGCTTGTGGATATTAAAGTCCATCTGTGCTCCCTTGATGAATAGTGTTTTACTAATTATAAAACAAGCTATAAATAAAGGGAAAAAATGAAAGTGAATTGCTTTTTATATTATACATTTTATAGGCAATTGTATATTAAAGTTTACAATGAGCATTAATGGGACAAACTGATGTATGCGCCCCTGTCTGCTGCAGCTCGCCTCTGGCGGGCTGAATTCCGCTGCTGGAATTCAGAATTGCACACGAGCGCTATTTTGCGCTTGCGTACAATCCCGTTCCCTGCCCACGCACAGCCAATCATGCGCAGGCAGGAGCTGTCGATCTCGAGATTAAATTCGTCATCTAACAGGTGGCAAAAGGTTAGGGAAGCAGCAGTATGATGATTGCTGCTTCATAAATACGGACTTGCAGGAGAACCTGCCGTCATAGGCAGGCTAAGGGGTTGATAAAGTGACCCCTTAGTGTAGACAGGATGGGTCTGTGGAAGAATATGCACTGCCATATGTTAAATGAAAGGGCAATCAGGGACTGGGTGGTGAAATCCATCTGGGTGTGAGGACTAAATCATTTCTAAAGTAATTACTTCTTCATTGATTACAAAGAATACATTTATAATGTAGTGAGAATGTGAAATGCAATAAAAATATAAAACATGACTGGGAACGGTAGTTGCTCAACCCTAGAGGCAAATTCCAAATACTTCCGCCTTCAGCATTATGATCAATAGACACACATTATCTACAGTAGTGCAGCTATAGGTATAGTTTAAAGGGACATTAAACAGTCCAATCTCATTGTTGTAATTAAAAAAGCACTAAGCAGAGGTTTATACTAAAAGGGACTGTAAACATAAAATAAAGTGTTTTGTAAGATTTAAGACTTCAAAGCTATACTTACCTTGTGTTCTTCACCAGCCTTTTCTGATCCTGTCTTTTTTTTTTTCTTTTTAAAGCGAATCAAGGGCATGCTGTCCTATAACAGTGTGCCCAATAACGCCATTGAACTAAATGTACCGTGCTCCAGTGCTGCCTAAACAGCCAACAGCTTTAGCCAGCATGGTACATTTAATTCAATGGCGCTATTGGTCGCGCTGCAAAAGGACAGTATGCTCCTCACACGTTTAAAAAAAAAGACAGAATCAGAAGAGGCTGGCAAAGAACGCACAGTAAATTTAGATTTGTGGGCTAAAATCTCACAAAACGCTTTCTTTTTTGCGGGTATCACTAAGTTAATGTTAAATCATTCTGCCCATAGTGCAGGATTATGTAACATTAATGTTTAAGTCTACTGACCCTTTAACAGAAATCACTGCAATATGTATTTTTCATTATTTTAAAAGGATTTTACTTTTTCTTTCTTGTATTCATTTTTGCAGTGTCCGTTACTTCCTGTCACAGCCCTACAAGAAGGCTGTTGTCTATTCAGGAAGGTTTATCTAGCTTGATATCATAAAACTTCTAGAGTAACATAAGCTGGTTTACTATTCAGATAATGCTACTGCGAATTTTGCAAGAAAACAAGTAAGTTGTTTGCTCTTTGTTACAGAATCTGTTTCATTTTAAGTTTACTTTGATTTAACATATTTGTTTTACTAAACTAGTACTGTTTAATGTCCCTTTAAATTCACCGGACTATACAGTGATAAACCGTGGTTTTCAGGTGCTTGTAACTTAATACCCTGAACTAAATTCCTTACATGTGGGCAGTTTTGTGGTCAGCCTGTAGGACTGGAACAAAATAATTATTAAAAAGACAGAAAAGTGCCAAAAGAAAATGCTCAATGTGTTAAGAGCTTTTTATTATTGTACTGTAAGAGGAGTTAAACACAAAGTTAAAGTCAGCTCCAGAGCAGAAATGCACTACTGGAACACAGTAGAACACATCGGGCGACCAACGATAAGAAGCATATGTGTATCCACAATCTGCACCTAGCTCCCAGTAGTGCATTGCTGATCCTAAGTTTACCTAGGTATGCTTTTCAAAAAGGATACCAAGATAATAAATTACTTTTGATAATGTAAGTAAATTAAAATGTCTAATATTTCATGATTTAGATAAAGAATTTCATTTTATTTTGACTTTCATGTCCCTTCAAAGGGAGTCAACTCAAAAAAATGTTATTGCTTAAAAAGATAGATGATCCCTTTATTAACCATTAACCATTTTTCCATAACCAATACAGTTATATTAATATACTTTTTACCTCTGTGATTACCTTGCATCTAAGCCTCTTTTGACAGAACCCTGATCACATGACTTTTTATTTATTATCTGGCTTGCATTTTAGCTATGTTGTGCAGAACCCACGGGAATGAGCACAATGTTATCTATATGGCCCACATGAACTAGCAGTCTCCTGTTGTGAAAAGCAAATATAAAAGCATGTGATAAGAGGCTCTCTTTAGTGGCTTAGAAACAGGCAGAAATTTAGAGGTTTGAATGTTATAAAGTATATTAGTATAACAATGTTTGTTGTGCAAAGCTGGGGAATGGGTAGTAAAGGCGTTATCTATCTTTTTAAACAGTAACAACCTTAGTGTTGACTATCCCTTTAAGTTTTGAAAAAACAAAATTTATGCTTACCTGATAATTGTATTTCTTTCTAGACACGGTGAGCCCACGGAATCATCAATTACTGTTGGGAATATGACTCCTGGCCAGCAGGAGGAGGCAAAGAGCACCACAGCAAAGCTGTTAAGTATAACTTCCCTTACCACAACCCCCAGTCATTCGACCAAAGGAAAATGGAGAAAAAGGAAATAACACAAGATGCAGAGGTGCCTGAGGTTAAATTTAAAAATAACTGTCATAAATTAAAATAAAGGGCAGGCCGTGGACTCACCGAGTCAAGAAATAATAATTTATGCTTACCTGATAAATTTATTTCTCTTGTAGTGTGTTCAGTCCACGGGTCATCCATTACTTATGGGATATATTCTCCTTCCCAACAGGAAGTTGCAAGAGGATCACCCAAGCAGAGCTGCTATATAGCTCCTCCCCTCACATGTCATATCCAGTCATTCGACCGAAACAAGACGAGAAAGGAGAAACTATAAAGTGCAGTGGTGACTGGAGTTATAATTTTAAAATTTAGAACCTGCCTTAAAAAGACAGGGCGGGCCGTGGACTGAACACACTACAAGAGAAATAAATTTATCAGGTAAGCATAAATTATGTTTTCTCTTGTTAAGTGTGTTCAGTCCACGGGTCATCCATTACTTATGGGATACCAATACCAAAGCTAAAGTACACGGATGATGGGAGGGACAAGGCAGGAACATTAAACAGAAGGAACCACTGCCTGTAGAACCTTTCTCCCAAAACCAGCCTCCGAAGAAGCGAAAGTGTCAAATTTGTAAAATTTGGAAAAAGTATGAAGTGAAGACCAAGTTGCAGCCTTGCAAATCTGTTCAACAGAGGCCTCATTCTTAAAGGCCCAGGTGGAAGCCACAGCTCTAGTGGAATGAGCTGTAATTCTTTCAGGAAGCTGCTGTCCAGCAGTCTCATAGGCTAAACGTATTATGCTACGAAGCCAAAAAGAGAGAGAGGTAGCCGAAGCCTTTTGACCTCTCCTCTGTCCAGAGTAAACGACAAACAGAGAAGAAGTTTGTCTAAAATCTTTAGTTGCCTGTAAGTAGAACTTCAGAGCACGGACCACGTATAGATTATGCAAAAGACGTTCCTTCTTTGAAGAAGGATTAGGACATAATGATGGAACAACAATCTCTTGATTGATATTCCTGTTAGAAACAACCTTAGGTAAAAACCCAGGTTTAGTACGCAGTACTACCTTGTCTGAATGAAAGATCAGATAAGGAGAATCACAATGTAAGGCAGATAACTCAGAGACTCTTCGAGCCGAGGAAATAGCCATCAAAAACAAAACTTTCCAAGATAAAAGCTTAATATCAATGGAATGAAGGGGTTCAAACGGAACACCCTGAAGAACTTTAAGAACCAAGTTTAAGCTCCACGGAGGAGCAACAGCTTTAAACACAGGCTTAATTCTAGCCAAAGCCTGACAAAAAGCCTGGACATCTGGATTCTCTGCCAGACGTTTGTGTAAAAGAATAGACAGAGCGGAAATCTGTCCCTTTAGCGAACTAGCGGATAAACCCTTTTCTAAACCCTCTTGTAGAAAAGCCAATATCCTAGGAATCCTAACCTTACTCCATGAGTAACTCTTGGATTCGCACCAATATAAATATTTACGCCATATCTTATGTTAAATTTTTCTGGTCACAGGTTTCCTAGCCTGTATTAATGTATCAATAACCGAATCCGAAAACCCACGCTTTGATAGAATCAAGCGTTCAATTTCCAGGCAGTCAGCCTCAGAGAAATTCGGTTTGGATGGTTGAAAGGACCCTGAATTAGAAGGTCCTGCCTCAGAGGTAGAGACCATGGTGGGCAGGACGACATGTCCACTAGGTCTGCATACCAGGTCCTGCGTGGCCACGCAGGCGCTATCAGAATTACCAATGCCCTCTCCTGTTTGATCCTGGCAATCAGTCGAGGTAGCAATGGAAATGGTGGAAACACATAAGCTATGTTGAAAACCCAAGGGGCTGCTAATGCATCTACCAGCACCGCTCCTGGGTCCCTGGACCTGGATCCGTAACAAGGAAGCTTCGCGTTCTGGCGAGATGCCATGAGATCCAGATCCGGTTTTCCCCAACGACGAATCAGTTGAGCAAATATTTCTGGGTGAAGTTCCCACTCTCCCGGTTCGCTAGGGAACTCCTGGTTCCCCCTTGATGATTGATGTAAGCCACAGTCGTGATATTGTCCGACTGAAATCTGATGAACCTCAGTTTTGCTAACTGAGGCCAAGCTAGAAGAGCATTGAATATTGCTCTTAATTCTAGAATGTTTATTGGAAGGAGTTTCTCCTCCTGAGTCCACGATCCCTGAGCCTTCAGGGAATTCCAGACTGCTCCCCAGCCTAGAAGGCTGGCATCCGTTGTTACAATCGTCCAATCTGGTCTGCGAAAGGTCATTCCTTTGGACAGATGAACCAGTGACAACCACCAGAGAAGAGAATCTCTGGTCTCCTGGTCCAGATTTAGCAAAGGGGACAGATCTGAGTAATCCCCGTTCCATTGACTGAGCATGCATAGTTGCAGCGGTCTGAGATGCAGGCGCGCAAATGGCACTATGTCCATTGCCGCGACCATTAAGCCGATTACCTCCATGCACTGAGCTACTGATGGGCTTGGAGTGGAATGAAGGACACTGCAAGCATTGAGAATCTTTGATACTCCGTCAGGTAAATCTTCATCTCTACAGAATCTATAAGAGTCCCTAGAAAAGGAACCCTTGTGAGTGGTAACAGAGAACTCTTTTCCACGTTCACTTTCCACCCATGCGACCTCAGAAATGCTAGAACTATCTCTGTATGAGACTTTGCATTCTGAAAACTTGACGCTTGTATCAGAATGTCGTCTAGGTACGGAGCCACCGCTATGCCTCGTGGTCTTAGTACAGCCAG
This sequence comes from Bombina bombina, assembly GCF_027579735.1. NCBI lineage: Eukaryota > Metazoa > Chordata > Amphibia > Anura > Bombinatoridae > Bombina > Bombina bombina. The sequence continues at coordinate 430,140,868 of NC_069503.1, forward strand.
AAGTGAGCCCAGAACCTTCGTAAAAATTCTCGGGGCCGTGGCTAACCCAAAGGGAAGAGCTACAAACTGGTAATGCCTGTCTAGAAAGGCAAACCTTAGGTACCGATAATGATCTTTGTGAATCGGTATGTGAAGGTAAGCATCCTTTAAGTCCACTGTGGTCATATATTGACCCTCTTGGATCATGGGTAGGATGGTTCGAATGGTTTCCATCTTGAACGATGGTACCCTTAGGAATTTGTTTAAGATCTTTAAGTCCAAGATTGGTAAAATCCTTGTCCCTGTTCCGATCGCGGAACTGAGTGGATCACTCCCATAATTAAGAGGTCTTGTACACATTGTAGAAATGCCTCTCTCTTTACTAGGTTTGTTGATAACCTCGACAGATGGAACCTCCCTTGTGGAGGAGAGGTTTTGAAATCCAGAAGGTATCCCTGAGATATAATCTTCAACGTCCAGGGATCCTGCACATCTCTTGCCCAAGCCTGGGCGAAGAGAGAAAGTCTGCCCCCCACTAAATCCGTCTCCGGATAGGGGGCCCTGTCTTCATGCTGTCTTAGGGGCGGGAGTAGGCTTTCTGGCCTGCTTGCCCTTGTTCCATGACTGGTTGCTTTTCCAACCCTGTCTGTAACGAGCAGTAGTTCCTTCCTGTTTTGGAGCGGAGGAAGTTGATGCTGCTCCTGCCTTGAAGTTACGAAAGGCACGAAAATTAGACTGTTTGGCCTTTGGTTTGGCCCTGTCCTGAGGAAGGGCGTGGCCCTTACCTCCCGTAATGTCAGCAATAATTTCCTTCAAGCCGGGCCCGAATAAGGTCTGCCCTTTGAAAGGAATGTTAAGAAGCTTAGATTTGGAAGTTACATCCGCTGACCAGGATTTAAGCCAGAGCGCTCTGCGCGCCTGTATGGCGAATCCGTAATTTTTAGACGTAAGTTTGGTTAAATGTACTACGGCATCTGAAACAAACGCATTAGCTTGCTTAAGGGTTCTAACTTTGCTCAAAGCCTCATCCAATGGCGCTGTGCGAATCGCCTCCTCCAGAGACTCAAACCAGAATGCCGCTGCAGCCGTGACAGGCGCAATGCATGCAAGAGGCTGTAATATAAAACCTTGTTGAACAAACATTTTCTTAAGGTAACCCTGTAATTTTTTATCCATTGGATCTGAGAAAGCACAGCTATCCTCCACCGGGATAGTGGTACGCTTGGCTAAAGTAGAAACTGCTCCCTCCACCTTAGGGACCGTCTGCCATAAGTCTCGTGTGGTGGCGTCTATAGGGAACATTTTTCTAAATATCGGAGGAGGGGAAAAGGGCACACCGGGTCTATCCCACTCCTTACTAATAATTTCTGTAAGCCTTTTTGGTATAGGAAAAACGTCAGTACACACCGGTACCGCATAGTATCTATCCAACCTACATAATTTCTCTGGGATTGCCACCGTGTCGCAATCATTCAGAGCCGCTAACACCTCCCCTAGTAACACGCGGAGGTTCTCAAGCTTAAATTTAAAATTAGAAATTTCTGAATCCGGTCTCCCCGGATCAGAACCGTCACCGACAGAATGAAGCTCACCGTCCTCATGTTCTGCAAATTGTGACGCAGTATCAGACATGGCTCTCGTGTCATCAGCGCGCTCTGTCCTTAACCCAGAGCTATCGCGCTTGCCTCTTAATTCGGGCATATTGTATAATACTTCTTTCATAACATTAGCCATATCATGTAAAGTGATTTGTAAGGGCCTTGATGTACTTGGCGCCTCAATCTTACGCATCTCCCGAGCGGGAGACGCAGGTACTGACACGTGAGGAGAGTTAGGCGGCATAACTTCCCCCTCGTTGTCTGGTGATAGTTTCTCCATCGGTACAGATTGACTTTTATTCAAAGCAATATCAATACAATTGGTACACATCGTTCTATTGGGCTCCACATTGGCTTTTGAACATGATGAACAAACAGTTTCCTCTGAATCAGACATGTTTAAACAGATTTAGCAATGAAACTAGCAAGCTTGGAAATCACTTTCAATAAGTTTACAAGCAATATAAAAACGCTGCAGCGCTTCAAAAATACAGATATAATTAAAACAATTCTTAACAAGAAGTGTATTATTAGCAGAGGATTGCACCCATTAGCAAAAGGATGATTAACCCCTCAATACCCAAAACGGATAAAACGGATATCAATTAAGATTTAACGCTTTTAATCACAGTCAAACACACTGTCACAGATCTGCTGTGACTGATTACCTCCCTCAAAAATGAATTTTGCAGACCCCTGAGCTCTCTAGAGACGTCCTGGATCAAGGAGGAAGAAGCAGGAAGACTGTGCTAGAATTTTAACTGCGCAACAAGGCGCTAAAACAAGGTCCCTCCCACTCCTATTACAACAGTGGGAGCCCTGATGTAACGGTTTCCATGCAGAAAATATATGTTAGCCATGTGGAAAAAATCATGCCCAAAGAGATTTATCACCAAAGTACCTCACAAAAACGAATAACATACCAGTAAACGTTTTATTAAAAAACAACATTTTCCAATGTCATGCAAAGTTATCACTAAGCCTGCTACCAGTCGCTACCTTTTCTCAGTCAAATTCTAGTCCCTAGAAAATAACTCAACTGCGCATACATTTATCACCCTGATACCAGTCGCCACTACTGCATTTAAGGCTGTACTTACATCATACGGTAACAGCAGTATTTTCTTAGTCAATTCCATTCCCAGAAAATAATGTACTGCACATACCTCATTTGCGGAGGACCCCGCATGCTATTCCCAGTTTCTGAAGTTACCCCACTCCTCAGAATGTCGAGAACAGCCAGTGGATCTTAGTTACGCCTGCTAAGATCATAGAAAAAAACGCAGGCAGTTTCTTCTTCCAAAAACTGCCTGAGATAGAAAAAACAGCACACTCCGGTGCCATTTAAAATAACAAACTTTTGATTGAAGAATAGTTAAGTAAAAACTCCAGCTCCTCTCGCGACCTTCTTTGTTGAGGGTTGCAAGAGAATGACTGGATATGACATGTGAGGGGAGGAGCTATATAGCAGCTCTGCTTGGGTGATCCTCTTGCAACTTCCTGTTGGGAAGGAGAATATATCCCATAAGTAATGGATGACCCGTGGACTGAACACACTTAACAAGAGAAATTTAGTTTTCTTGCTTAAAACACGGTGAGTCCACGGAATCATCAATTACTGTTGGGAATCAATACACAAGCTAGAGGACACAGATGATTAGGGAGGGACAAGACAGGTAACCTAAACAGAAGGCACCACTGCTTGAAGAACCTTTATCCCCAAAGAACCTCAGCCGAGGCAAAATTATCCAATTTGTAAAATTTGGACAGGGTATTCAGAGAAGACCAAGTTGCAGCCATGCAAAACCGTTCCAGAGAAGCTTCATTTTAGAAGACCCAAGAAAAAAAACAAACATCCCTAGTGGAAAGAGATGTAATTCTCTCAGGAGACAGCTGGCCAGCAGTATCATAAGCAAACCAATTATACTTCTCAACCAGGAAGGAGAAGTAGCAGAAGCTTTCTGACCTTTACGTTTCCCAAAGAAACAAATAAACAGGGAAGAAGACTACTGAAAAAAACGGATGAGAAAGCCGGAGCTTAACCTGCAAACCTGAGAGATCCGACACTCTCCGAGCAGAAGAGAAAGCAATAAGAAAATCTTCCAAGATAATAACTTAATATCTATGGAAAGCAAAAGCTCAACTGAGCTCGCTGCAAAACATTAAGCACAAAGTTAAGGCTACCAGGAGGAGCGACAGATTTAAAAACACAGGCCTCAAACTGACCAAGGCCTGACAAAAAAAAAAAAAATTGCACATTTGGCACGTCCGCCAAACTCTTATGCAGCAAAAAGGAAATGCAGAAATATTGACCCTTTCCTGTAGAAAGGACAAAATTCTAAGAATCCTGACCCTACTTCAAGAATAGCCCTAGATTCACACAAATAAAGATATGAACGTCATATCTTAAAGAGACAGTCAACACCAGAATTTTTGTTGTTTTAAAAGACAGATAATCCCTTAATTACCAAGTCCCCAGTTTTGCATAACCAACACAGTTATAATTATACACGTTTTACCTCTGTAATTACCTTGTATCTAAGCCTCAGCAGACTGCCCCCTTATTTCAGTTCTTTTGACAGACTTGCATTTTAGCCAATCAGAGCTGTCTCCATGGTAAATTCACGTGCATGAGCTCAATGTTATCTATATGAAACATGTGAACTAATGCCCTCTAGTGGTGAAAAACTATCAAAATACATTTAGATTAGAGGCGGCCTTCAAGGGCTAAGAAATTAGCATATGAACCTCCTAAGTTTAGCCTTCAACTAAGAATACCAAGAGAACAAAGCAAAATTGGTGATAAAAGTAAATTGGAAAGTTGTTTAAAAGTGCATGCCTTATTTGAAACATGGAAGTTTTTTTTGGACTTGACTGTCCCTTTAAGGAAAATCTTTCCAGTAACAGGCTTGTAAGCCTGAATCATGGTCACAATGAGCATTCAATCTCCAAGCAGACAGCTTCAGAGAAACAAAATTTGGATGAGAGAAAGGACCCTGATCAGAAGGTCCTTACTCAGAGGCAGTCTCCAAGGTGGAAGAGATGACATTTCCTCTAAGTCTGAACAATTAGAATTACCAACGCTTTCTCCTGTTTGATACAAGGAAATACTCGTAGAAGGAGGGCAAACGGAGGAAACAGGTATGCCAACCTGAAAACCCAAGGAAACGCCAGAGCATCTATCAAAGTGGCCTGAGGATCTCTTTCAAACTGTACCTTTGCAGCTTGGCAACTTGCTGAGATACCATCAGATCCAACTCCGGCACCCCCGTTTGAGGGTTAAGTTGGAGGACACCTCTGGAAGAGTTCCCACTCCCCAGGATGCAAACACAGTTGTCCACTCCTGGAATGTGGATGACAGACAAACAACAACAACAATTAAGAGCTTTCACCTACTGAACAATGCAAGTCACCTCCTACAAGGCTAAGGAACTCCAAGTTCCTCCCTGGTGGTTGATGTAAACCATTGAGGTGGAATTGTCCGACTGGAACCAAGCTAAGGACAACTGAAGCTAAGCCATCAGAGCATTGTAAAGCGCTCTCAACTCCAAAATGTTAAAGAGGAGAGCAGACACTTCTGCGCCATAAAAAGGACCCAGACATTTCCCAGCCCAGCAGGTTGGCGTCCCTGGTCACATCACTCAGGAATGTCTCTAGAAGTATGCGCCCTGAGACAGATACTCGTGAGAAACCAATACGGGAGAGAGTCTGTCGACTGTTCTAGATCTATCCTCTGAGACAGATCCTAATATTCTCCACTCTATGGAAAATAGCAAAGGGATTGATGTCCATGATAACCATCAGGCCAATTCCCTCCCAACACTGAATCACTGAAAAGTGAAGATAAAATCAACTGCAGCTAGCACCCAAACTTCTGGTGGTAAAATGGCTAGCTATTCGCAGTTAGCCGGGCATGCAGAGAAAGGAAAAGGAATAAATCCTTGATAAAATGACCTTTGTTAGAAATCTTTCAGCCAAAAAAAATCTCCCTTGTGGATGAAACTCTTCTCCAGAATCATCTCCCATCCATGGGTAAGAAGATTGGACAAGACCCCTTGAAAGAGTGTTTGCTCAAAGAAGGATAACACCAGAATGATATATTGTGGATTCCAACAAACATGACTGACCCTGCAGAAAGAGGAAAAGGAGAACATTCCTTTAGACTTACTCTTTTGACAAGTGGAATAATCTATTTCCCTCGTTAAGTCAGAGGATAATTCTGCCAGGCCTAGTCTGAACAAGGTCTCATCCTTGAAAAGAACTGCCAGAAGCATGGATTTGGAGGCAACCTAAAAGGTTGAACCTGCAACTGCAGAACTATAAAGCCTAGGCTGTACCACTAAGCCATAGATAGGCATCTCAGCTGAGGTTTTTAGCCACAATGCCCGGCGGGCTAGCACAGCAAGTCTAATATGACAAGGAATTTCTCTAAAATAACAACTGACCTCCCGCTTCTTATCCATGGATATGTAAAGGAGCAGCTATCCTCCATAGGGATCTAAAAAAGACAGGAGACAGGAAGAAAGGTATCCCTAGATTCCCTATTCCTGAGAAAATACCCAAGGCACGGCTAGAGAAATTCCTCATAGGAAGGAACAACTTAGAATGATAAGGTTCACAAAATTTACAAAGGTTGACAATGACAGTGTATCAATGTCGTCTATGTAGCCAGAACCTCCTTTAACAGTACACAAGCTGTGCAAGCATACATCTGAAGGAGACCACTTCAGTATCAGATGAAAGAATTATACTGTGCAATTATGAAATTTTACCTTTAGAAACTACCTGCGAGTCGTCCTCACCAAACCTATAAGAGAGAGAGGCCTGAGCAGCAACTGTACTATCTGAAAATGAAAACGTCCTCTTACTTTTTTCCTGAGAATAGAGAAAACAGATAAAGTCGCAGATACTGCAAAGGGTAAATGAGCTGCAATTTCTGTAGGCAAATAACTCCTCCAGGAGATTGAGAGGAACAGCAGGGCCCTGCATGTGACACCATAGAGGCTAGGGACATTTAAAGGGAGATGAAACCCACATTTTTTCTTTGTAATTTAGAAAGAGCATGTCATTTTAAACAACTTTCTAATTTACTTCTATTATCTCATTTGCTTCATTCTCTTGATATCACTTGCTGAAAAGCACATCTAAATATGCTCAGTAGCTGCTAATTGGTTGTTGCACATAGAGGCCTTGTGTGATTGGCTCACACAAGTGCATTGCTATTTCTTCAACAAAGGATATCTAAAGAATTGAGCACATTAAATAATAGAAGTAAACTGGAAAGTTGTTTAAAATTACATGCCCTATCTGAATCATGAAAGTTTAATTTTGACTAGACTGCCCCTTTAAGGAGAAAAATACTGTCAATTTAAACATAAAGAGACATAACAAATAACAGGATAAACCCAATCTCTATCGTAGGGGAAAAACTCCTGTTCCTATACTGTATAAAATATATGCAATACCCAAAACCCTCTAACAGGAGAAAAACATAATTTATGCTTACCTGATAAATTTATTTCTCTTATGGTGTATCCAGTCCACGGATCATCCATTACTTGTGGGATATTCTCATTCCCAACAGGAAGATGCAAGAGGACACCCACAGCAGAGCTGTCTATATAGCTCCTCCCCTCACTGCCATATCCAGTCATTCGACCGAAAACAAGCAGAGAAAGGAGAAACCACAGGGTGCAGTGGTGACTGTAGTTTAAAATTAAAAAATACCTGCCTTAAAATGACAGGGCGGGCCGTGGACTGGATACACCACAAGAGAAATAAATTTATCAGGTAAGCATAAATTATGTTTTCTCTTGTAAGGTGTATCCAGTCCACGGATCATCCATTACTTGTGGGATACCAATACCAAAGCTAAAGTACATGGATGAAGGGAGGGACAAGGCAGGTACTTAAACGGAAAGTACCACTGCCTGTAAAACCTTTCTTTCTCCCAAAAATAGCCTCCGAAGAAGCAAAAGTATCAAATTTGTAGAATTTTGAAAAAGTATGAAGCGAAGACCAAGTCGCCGCCTTGCAAATCTGTTCAACAGAAGCCTCATTTTTAAAGGCCCATGTGGAAGCCACAGCTCTAGTAGAATGAGCTGTAATCCTTTCTGGAGGCTGCTGGCCAGCAGTCTCATAGGCTAAGTGGATTATGCTTCTTAGCCAAAAAGAAAGAGAGGTTGCCGAAGCCTTTTGACCTCTCCTCTGTCCAGAGTAGACAACAAACAAAGCAGATGTTTGACGAAAATCTTTAGTAGCTTGTAAGTAAAACTTTAAAGCACGAACCACGTCCAGATTGTGTAATAGACTTTCCTTCTTTGAAGAAGGGATTAGGACACAAAGACGGAACCACAATCTCCTGATTGATATTCTTATTAGATACCACCTTAGGTAAAAACCCAGGTTTGGTATGCAGAACTACCTTATCTGCATGGAAGATCAGATAAGGAGAATCACATTGTAAGGCAGATAACTCGGAAACTCTACGACCCGAGGAAATAGCTACCAAAAAAAGAACTTTCCAAGATAAAAGTTTGATATCTATGGAATGAAGAGGTTCAAACAGAACCCCCTGAAGAACTTTAAGAAGCAAATTTAAGCTCCAAGGTGGAGCAACAGGTTTAAACACAGGCTTGATTCTAACTAAAGCCTGACAAAATGCCTGAACGTCTGGGACATCCACCAGACGCTTGTGCAAAAGAATAGATAGCGCAGAAATCTGTCCCTTTAAGGAACTAGCTGACAATCCTTTCTCCAATCCTTCTTGGAGAAAAGATAATATCCTGGGAATCATGACCTTACTCCATGAGTAGCCCTTAGATTCACACCAATAAAGATATTTACGCCATATTTTATGATAGATTTTCCTGGTGACAGGCTTCCATGCCTGAATTAAGGTATCAATGACTGACTCTGAGAAACCACGCTTTGATAAAATCAAGCATTCAATCTCCAGGCAGTCAGCCTCAGAGAAATTAGATTTGGATGGTTGAAAGCACCTTGAAGTAGAAGGTCCTGTCTCAGCGCCAGAGTCCATGGTGGAAAGGATAACATGTCCACCAGATCTGCATACCAAGTCCTGCGTGGCCACGCAGGCGCTATCAAGATCACTGATGCTCTCTCCTGCTTGATTTTGGCAATCAGACGAGGTAGCAGAGGAAACGGTGGAAACACATAAGCCAGGTTGAAGGAACAAGGCGCTGCTAGAGCATCTATCAGCGTTGCCTTGGGGTCCCTGGACCTGGATCCGTAACAAGGAAGCTTGGCGTTCTGGCGAGACGCCATGAGATCCAGTTCTGGTTCACCCCAACGAAGAACCAATTGTGCAAACACCTCCGGATGGAGTTCCCACTCCCCCGGATGAAAAGTCTGTCGACTTAGAAAATCCGCCTCCCAGTTCTCTACACCTGGGATATGGATGGCTGATAGGTGGCAAGAGTGAATCTCTGCCCAGCAAATTATCTTTGAGACTTCTAACATCGCTAGGGAACTCCTGGTTCCCCCTTGATGGTTGATGTAAGCCACAGTCGTGATGTTGTCCGACTGAAATCTGATGAACCTCATTGTCGCTAGATGAGGCCAAGCCTGAAGAGCATTGAATATCGCTCTTAGTTCCAGAATATTTATTGGAAGGAGAGACTCCTCCTGAGTCCACGATCCCTGAGCCTTCAGGGAGTTCCAGACTGCACCCCAACCTAGAAGGCTGGCATCTGTCGTTACAATTGTCCAATCTGGCCTGCGAAAGGTCATACCTTTGGACAGATGGACCCGAGATAGCCACCAGAGAAGAGAATCCCTGGTCTCTTGGTCCAGATTCAGTAAAGGGGACAAATCTGTGTAATCCCCATTCCACTGACTGAGCATGCATAGTTGCAGCGGTCTGAGATGTAGGCGTGCAAACGGCACTATGTCCATTGCCACTACCATTAAGCCGATTACTTCCATGCACTGAGCCACCGAAGGGCGAGGAATGGAATAAAGAACACGGCAGGAATTTAGAAGTTTTGATAACCTGGACTCCGTCAGGTAAATTTTCATTTCTACAGAATCTATCAGAGTCCCTAGGAAGGAAACTCTTGTGAGGGGGGATAGAGAACTCTCTTTCTCGTTCACCTTCCACCCATGCGACCTCAGAAATGCCAACACTATGTCCGTATGAGACTTGGCAATTTGGAAGTTTGACGCCTGAATCAGGATGTTGTCTAAATAAGGGGCCACTGCTATGCCCCATGGCCTTAGGACCGCCAGAAGCGACCCCAGAACCTTCGTAAAAATTCTTGGGGCTGTAGCTAACCCAAAGGGAAGAGCTACAAACTGGTAGTGCCTGTCTAGGAAGGCAAAACTGAGAAACCGATGATGATCTTTGTGTATCGGAATGTGCAGATAAGCATCCTTTAAATCCACTGTAGTCATGTATTGACCCTCCTGGATCATAGGTAGGATGGTACGAATAGTCTCCATATTGAATGATGGAACTCTGAGGAATTTGTTTAAAATCTTTAGATCCAAAATTGGTCTGAAGGTTCCCTCTTTTTGGGAACCACAAACAGATTTGAGTAAAATCCCTGTCCCTGTTCCTCCTTTGGGACTGGATGGATCACTCCCATAACTAGGAGGTCTTGTACACAGTGTAAGAATGCCTCTCTCTTTATCTGGTTTGCAGATAATCGTGAAAGGTGAAATCTCCCTTTTGGGGGGGAAGCCTTGAAGTCCAGAAGATATCCCTGGGATATAATTTACAACGCCCAGGGATCCTGGACATCTCTTGCCCACGCCTGGGCGAAGAGCGAAAGTCTGCCCCCTACTAGATCCGTTACCGTTTAGGGGGCCGTTCCTTCATGCCGTCTTAGAGGCAGCAGCAGGCTTTTTTGGCCTGCTTACCCTTGTTCCAGGTCTGGTTAGGTCTCCAGACCGTCTTGGACTGAGCAAAAGTTCCCTCTTGTTTTGCATTAGAGGAAGTTGATGCCGCACTTGCCTTTAAGTTTCGAAAGGCATGAAAATTAGACTGTTTGGCCCTTGGTTTGGACCTATCCTGAGGAAGGGCATGACCTTTTCCTCCAGTGATATCAGCAATAATCTCCTTCAAACCAGGCCCGAATAGGGTCTGCCCCTTGAAGGGAATGTTAAGCAGCTTCGATTTTGAAGTAACATCAGCTGACCAGAATTCTTAGCCATTAGTTTAGTCAAATGAACAATGGCATCAGAAACAAAAGAATTGGCTAGCTTAAGTGCTCTAAGCTTGTCAAGTATTTCATCCAATGGAGTCGCTACCTGTAAAGCCTCTTCCAGAGACTCAAACCAGAACGCCGCAGCAGCAGTGACAGGCGCAATGCATGTAAGGGGCTGTAGGATAAAACCTTGTTGAATAAACATTTTCTTAAGGTAACCCTCTAACTTTTTATCCATTGGATCTAAGAAAGCACAACTGTCCTCGACAGGGATAGTAGTACGCTTTGCTAGAGTAGAAACTGCTCCCTCCACCTTAGGAACTGTCTGCCATAAGTCCCGTGTGGTGGCGTCTATTGGAAACATTTTTCTAAAAACAGGAGGGGGAGAGAACGGCACACCTGGTCTATCCCATTCCTTAGTAATAATTTCTGTAAACCTTTTAGGTAATGGAAAAACATCAGTACACACCGGCACTGCATAGTATTTATCCAGTCTACACAATTTCTCTGGCACTGCAATTGTATCACAGTCATTCAGAGCAGCTAAAACCTCCCTGAGTAACACGCGGAGGTGTTCAAGCTTAAATTTAAATGTAGAAATATCAGAATCAGGTTGCATCATCTTCCCTGAGTCAGAAATATCACCCACAGAAAGAAGCTCTCCTTCTTCAGCTTCTGCATATTGTGAGGCAGTATCAGACATAGTTCTTAAAGTGTCAGTATGCTCTGTATTTCGTCTAACTCCAGAGCTATCTCGCTTTCCTCTAAATACAGGTAGTCTGGCTAATACCGCTGACAGTGTATTATCCATGACTGCCGCCATGTCTTGTAAAGTAAACGCTATGGGCGCCCTGGATGTACTTGGCGCCATTTGAGCGTGAGTCCCTTGAGCGGGAGTCAAAGGATATGACACGTGGGGAGAGTTAGTCGGCATAACTTCCCCCTCGTCAGATTCCTCTGGTGATAAATTTTTTAAAGACAGAATATGATCTTTATTGCTTAAAGTGAAATCAGTACATTTGGTACACATTCTAAGAGGGGGTTCCACCATGGCTTTTAAACATAATGAACAAGGAGTTTCCTCTATGTCAGACATGTTTATACAGACTAGCAATGAGACTAGCAAGCGTGGAAAACACTTTAAATCAAGTTAACAAGCAAATATAAAAAACGGTACTGTGCCTTTAAGCGAAACAAATTTTGTCAGAATTTGAAAAACAGTGAAAAAAGGCAGTAAATCAAACTAAATTTTTACAGTGTGTATAATAATCTAACAGAGCATTGCACCCACTTGCAAATGGATGATTAACCCCTTAGTTCAAAAACCGGATCAAAAAAACGATATAGACGTTTTTTAACAGTCACACCAAACTGCCACAGCATTGCTGTGGGCCTACCTTCCCCAACAAACGATTTTGGAAGCCTAAGAGCCCTTTAGAGATGTCCTGTAGCATTCAGAGAACTCCTGGATGTCTCAGTCTGTAATAGTTAATGCACAAAAAAGCACTAAACTAGGCCCCTCCCACTCATAGTAACACAGTGGAAAGCCTCAGGAAACTGTTTCTAGGCAAATTTAAGCCAGCCATGTGGAAAAAAACTAAGCCCCAATAAAGTTTTATCACCAAAGTATATATAAAAACGTTTAAACATGCCAGCAAACGTTTTATATTGTAAATATAAAAGAGTATTACCTCAGAAAGTAAGCATGACACCAGTCGCTATTAAATCACTGTATTCAGGCTTACCTTACATAAATTTGGTATCAGCAGCATTTTCTAGCCTTCACATCTTCTAGAAAAAACATAATTTATGCTTACCTGATAAATTTATTTCTCTTGTAGTGTATCCAGTCCACGGATCATCCATTACTTGTGGGATATTCTCCTTCCCAACAGGAAGTTGCAAGAGGATCACCCACAGCAGAGCTGCTATATAACTCCTCCCCTCACTGCCATATCCAGTCATTCGACCGAAACAAGCCGAGAAAGGAGAAACCATAGGGTGCAGTGGTGACTGTAGTTTAATTAAAATTTAGACCTGCCTGAAAAGGACAGGGCGGCCGTGGACTGGATACACTACAAGAGAAATAAATTTATCAGGTAAGCATAAATTATGTTTTCTCTTGTTAAGTGTATCCAGTCCACGGATCATCCATTACTTGTGGGATACCAATACCAAAGCTAAAGTACACGGATGATGGGAGGGACAAGGCAGGAACTTAAACGGAAGGAACCACTGCCTGTAGAACCTTTCTCCCAAAAACAGCCTCCGAAGAAGCAAAAGTATCAAATTTGGAAAAAGTATGAAGCGAAGACCAAGTTGCAGCCTTGCAAATCTGTTCAACAGAGGCCTCATTTTTAAAGGCCCAGGTGGAAGCCACAGCTCTAGTAGAATGAGCTGTAATCCTTTCAGGAGGCTGCTGTCCAGCAGTCTAATAGGCAAAACGGATTATACTCCGAAGCCAAAAAGAAAGAGAGGTTGCCGAGGCCTTCTGACCTCTCCTCTGTCCAGAGTAAACAACAAACAGGTTAGATGTTTGGCGAAAATCTTTAGTAGCCTGTAAGTAAAACTTCAAGGCACGGACTACGTCTAGATTATGCAAAAGACATTCCTTCTTTGAAGAAGGATTAGGACATAATGATGGAACAACAATCTCTTGATTGATATTCTTGTTAGAAACCACCTTAGGTAAAAACCCAGGTTTTGTACGCAGAACAACTTTATCTGAATGAAAGATCAGATAAGGAGAATCACAATGTAAGGCAGATAACTCCGAGACTCTTCGAGCAGAGGAAATAGCCATCAGAAAAAGAACTTTCCATGAAAGAAGTTTGATATCAATAGAATGAAGGGGTTCAAACGGAACCCCTTGAAGAACCAAGTTTAAGCTCCATGGAGGAGCAACAGGTTTAAACACAGGCTTAATTCTAACTAAAGCCTGACAAAATGCCTGAAAGTCTGGAACTTCTGTCAGACACTTGTGTAAAAGAATAGACAGAGCAGAAATCTGTCCCTTTAAAGAACTAGCTGATAATCCTTTGTCCAAACCCTCTTGGAGGAAGGACAATATAGTAGGAATCCTAACCCTACTCCATGAGTAATTCTTGGATTCACACCAATGAAGATATTTACGCCATATCTTGTGGTAAATTTTCCTGGTGACAGGCTTTCGTGCCTGTATTAAGGTATCAATTACTGACTCTGAGAAGCCACGCTTTGATAGGATCAAGCGTTCAATCTCCATGCAGTCAGTCTCAGAGAAAGTAGATTTGGATGATTGAAAGGACCTTGTATTAGAAGGTCTTGTCTCAGAGGCAGAGTCCATGGTGGAAAGGATGACATGTCCACTAGTTCTGCATACCAGGTCCTGCGTGGCCACGCAGGCGCTAACAATATCACCGATGCTCTTTCCTGTTTGATTTTGGCAATCAGACGAGGGAGCAAAGGAAACGGTGGAAACACATAAGCCAGGTTGAAGAACCAAGGCGCTGCTAGAGCATCTATCAGTGCCGCTTCTGGGTCCCTGGACCTGGATCCGTAACAAGGAAGCTTGGCGTTCTGGCGAGACGCCATGAGATCCAATTCTGGTTTGCCCCAACGGAGAACCAATTGAGCAAACACCTCCGGATGGAGTTCCCATTCCCCCGGATGAAAAGTCTGACGACTTAGAAAATCCGCCTCCCAGTTCTCTACACCTGGGATATGGATCGCTGACAGGTGGCAAGAGTGAGTCTCTGCCCAGCGAATTATCTTGGAGACTTCTGACATTGCTAGGGAACTCCTGGTTCCCCCTTGATGGTTGATGTAAGCCACAGTCGTGATGTTGTCCGACTGAAATCTGATGAACCTCAGTGTTGCTAGCTAAGGCCAAGCCAGAAGAGCATTGAATATTGCTCTTAACTCCAGAATATTTATTGGGAGGAGTTTCTCCTCCGGAGTCCATGAACCCTGAGCCTTCAGGGAGTTCCAGACTGCACCCCAACCTAGAAGGCTGGCATCTGTTGTTACAATTGTCCAATCTGGTCTGCGAAAGGTCATACCCTTGGACAGATGGGCCCGAGATAACCACCAGAGAAGAGAATCTCTGGTTTCCTGACCCAGATTTAGTAGAGGGGACAAATCTGTGTAATCCCCATTCCACTGACTGAGCATGCACAATTGCAGCGGTCTGAGATGCAGGCGCGCAAATGGCACTATGTCCATCGCCGCTACCATTAAGCCGATTACTTCCATGCACTGAGCCACCGTGGGGCGCGGAATGGAGTGAAGAACACGGCAAGCATTTAGAAGTTTTGATAACCTGGACTCCGTCAGGTAAATTTTCATTTCTACAGAATCTATTAGAGTCCCTAGGAAGGAAACCCTTGTGCGAGGAGATAGAGAACTCTTTTCTTCGTTCACTTTCCACCCATGCGACCTCAGGAATGCCAGAACTATCTCTGTATAAGATTTGGCAATTTGAAAGCTTGACGCCTGTATCAGGATGTCATCCAGGTAAGGAGCCACCGTTATGCCTCGCGGTCTTAGGACCGCCAGAAGTGAGCCCAGAACCTTTGTAAAAATTCTTGGGGCTGTAGCCAACCCGAATGGAAGAACTACAAATTGGTAATGCCTGTCTAGAAAGGCCAACCTCAGGAACTGATGATGATTCTTGTGAATCGGAATGTGAAGGTAGGCATCCTTTAAGTCCACTGTGGTCATGTACTGACCCTCTTGGATCATGGGCAAAATGGTTAGAATAGTTTCCATCTTGAATGACGGAACTCTGAGGAATTTGTTTAGGATCTTTAAATCCAAAATTGGTCTGAAGGTTCCCTCTTTTTTGGGAACTACAAACAGATTTGAATAAAACCCCTGTCCTTGTTCCGTCCGCGGAACTGGATGGATCACTCCCAGTACAAGGAGATCTTGTACGCAGCTTAGGAATGCCTCTTTCTTTATCTGGTTTGCAGATAATCTTGAAAGGTGAAATCTCCCTTGTGGAGGAGAAGCTTTGAAGTCCAGAAGATATCCCTGAGATATGATCTCCAACGCCCAGGGATCCTGAACATCTCTTGCCCATGCCTGGGCGAAGAGAGAGAGTCTGCCCCCTACTAGATCCGTTGTCGGATAGGGGGCCGCTCCTTCATGCTGTCTTAGAGGCAGCAGCAGGCTTTCTGGCCTGCTTGCCCTTGTTCCAGGACTGGTTAGGTTTCCAGGCCTGCTTGGATTGAGCAAAAGTTCCCTCTTGTTTTGAAGCAGAGGAAGTTGATGCTGCACCTGCCTTGAAATTTCGAAAGGCACGAAAATTAGACTGTTTGGCCTTTGATTTGGCCCTGTCCTGAGGAAGGGTATGACCCTTACCTCCAGTAATGTCAGCAATAATTTCTTTCAAACCAGGCCTGAATAAGGTCTGCCCCTTGAAAGTAATGTTGAGTAATTTAGACTTTGAAGTCACATCAGCTGACCAGGATTTGAGCCATAGCGCCCTACGCGCCTGGATGGCGAATCCGGAATTCTTAGCCGTTAGTCTAGTCAAATGAGCAATGGCATCAGAAACAAATGAGTTAGCTAGCTTAAGAGTTCTAAGCTTGTCAACAATTTCAGTCAATGGAGCTGTATGGATGGCCTCTTCCAGGGCCTCAAACCAGAATGCCGCCGCAGCAGTGACAGGCGCAATGCATGCAAGGGGCTGTAAAATAAAACCTTGTTGAATAAACATTTTCTTAAGGTAACCCTCTAATTTTTTATCCATTGGATCTGAAAAAGCACAACTGTCCTCAACCGGGATAGTGGTACGCTTTGCTAAAGTAGAAACTGCTCCCTCCACCTTAGGGACAGTCTGCCATAAGTCCCGTGTAGTGGCATCTATTGGAAACATTTTTCTAAATATAGGAGGTGGGGAAAAGGACACACCGGGCCTATCCCACTCCTTACTAATAATTTCTGTAAGCCTTTTAGGTATTGGAAAAACATCAGTACTCACCGGCACTGCATAGTATTTATCCAGCCTACACAATTTCTCTGGCACTGCAATTGTGTCACAGTCATTCAGAGCAGCTAATACCTCCCCAAGCAATACACGGAGGTTCTCAAGCTTAAATTTAAAATTAGAAATCTCTGAATCAGGTCTCCCCGATTCAGAGACGTCACCCACAGACCGAAGTTCTCCGTCCTCAGGTTCTGCATATTGTGACGAAGTATCAGACATGGCTCTTACAGCATCTACGCGCTCTGTATCTCGTCTAACCCCAGAGCTATCGCGCTTGCCTCTCAATTCAGGCAATCTGGATAATACCTCTGACAGGGTATTATTCATGATTGCAGCCATGTCCTGCAAAGTAATCGCTATGGGCGTCCTTGATGTACTTGGCGCCATATTAGCATGCGTCCCTTGAGTGGGAGGCGAAGGGTCCGACACGTGGGGAGAGTTAGTCGGCATAACTTCCCCCTCGACAGACCCCTCTGGTGACAATTCTTTTATAGATAAAGACTGATCTTTACTGTTTAAGGTGAAATCAATACATTTAGTACACATTCTCCTATGGGGCTCCACCATGGCTTTTAAACATAATGAACAAGTATCCTCTGTTTCAGACATGTTTGTACAGACTAGCAATGAGACTAGCAAGCTTGGAAAACACTTTAAAGCAAGTTAACAAGCAATATAAAAAACGTTACTGTGCCTTTAAGAGAAACAAATTTTGACAAAATTTGAAATAACAGTGAAAAAAGGCAGTTACACTAACAAAATTTTTACAGTGTATGTAACAAGTCAGCAGAGCATTGCACCCACTTGCAAATGGATGATTAACCCCTTAATAACAAAAACAGAATAATAAATGACAAAAACGTGTTTTTTTTTAAACAGTCACAACAACTGCCACAGTTTTGTTACCCTCCTCAAACACGACTTTGAAGCCTTTTGAGCCCTTCAGAGATGTCCTGTATCATGCAGAGGGAAGCTGAATGTCTCTGTCAGTATTTTTAGCTGCACAGAAAAGCACTAAAAAAGGCCTCTCCCACTCATATTACAACAGTGGAAAGCCTCAGGAAACTGTTTCTAGGCAAAAATCAAGCCAGCCATGTGGAGAAAAGCTAGGCCCCAATAAGTTTTGTCACCAAACATATATAAAAACGATTAACATGCCAGCAAACGTTTTATATTACACTTTTATAAGAGTATGTATCTCTGTTAATAAGCCTGATACCAGTCGCTATCACTGCATTTAAGGCTTAACTTACATTAATCCGGTATCAGCAGCATTTTTCTAGCAAATTCCATCCCTAGAAATATGTTAACTGTACATACCTTATTGCAGGAAAACCTGCACTCCATTCCACCTCTGAAGTTACCTCACTCCTCAGAATATGTGAGAACGGCAATGGATCTTAGTTACTTCTGCTAAGATCATAGAAATCACAGGCAGATTCTTCTTCTAATACTGCCTTTGATGAAACAGTACACTCCGGTACCATTTAAAAATAACAAACTTTTGATTGAAGTTAAAAAACTAACTATAATACACCACTCTCCTCTTACTACATCCATCTTTGTTGAGAGTTGCAAGAGAATGACTGGGTATGGCAGTGAGGGGAGGAGCTATATAGCAGCTCTGCTGTGGGTGATCCTCTTGCAACTTCCTGTTGGGAAGGAGAATATCCCACAAGTAATGGATGATCCGTGGACTGGATACACTTAACAAGAGAAATATTAACTGCACATACCTCATAGCAGGATAACCTGCACGCCATTCCCCCGCTGAAGTTATCTCTCTCTTCAGTCATGTGTGAGAACAGCAATGAACCCAAATGGTAATCAGTATTATAACATTAAAATATGCAGATCGCGTCTGCTGTACATACCTAATAAACCAACATTATGAATTGCATTCGTTAGTTGCAAATTGGAATTGGAGCATGGACATTTATGCTCTTCAGAGCTCTCCTGCTCCTGTATTCATTAGATTTATATAGCCTGTTTTATGTAGCTGTATGGGTTTTTTTTGTGTGTTTTTTTTAAATATTATTATAGAATTAGGCCGCAGGTTAGAAATAAATGTTAGTAACAAATGATAATACAATACAATGGAACAAATGTCTTTTGGCATTTATGGGTACTTGTGATTTCTGCAGCAAACATGCAAATATTAATATTAGGTCATATTAATATAATGCTAATGTTTCTCTTATGTTTTATGAGATACAGCTATTTAACTACAGCTTATGAGTAAAGGGACAGCATACAACAATTTTCATACAACTGCATGTAATAGACACTATTATAAAGAAGAATGTGCACAGATACTGATCTAAAAATCCAGTATAAAACCTTTTAAAAACTTACTTAGAAGCTCCCAGTTTAGCACTGTTGATGGGGTTAGGCTGGGACACCCAGTGAAAGGGGCTGGGAAAATAAAAAGAGCAGACCCCCCTTACCTGCATATGAAAAGACATAACAAACAGGATCCTGCAGGAGTCTGTAAACGCATGCATACATCTGACACTGTGGGGCTTGGTTAGGAGTCTAAAAATACGCACAATGTTATTAAAAAAAATAAGCAAATCTATACATTGTTACAAAAAGACTCCCAGATGAATCACCTACAAAACATTTATGCAAAGAAAAATCTAGTGTACCGTGTCCCTTTAACAATCCAAGATTAGGAACATTTAATGTAATCTTCTAAAATCCACACAACAAGCAAAGCAAAAAAGCTAATCACCCTAAAGCTTTAAAAAAAAAAATACAATTAATCTTATTCAATAAAAGCATTGTCTTTTTCTCTCCCTTATTTATATTAAAAACTTTCTCATGTAAAAAAAAAGTAATTTATTCTGGCATTTTGATTAAAGGAAACTAGTGGTTTCTGAAAATGATCACTGACTGCAATGAAAATACAAGGTATAAAAAGTTCATTAACTGTGGACCAGTGTATTTTACAAGTCAATTAAAGGGACACTAAACCAATTTTTTTTCTTTCATGATTCAGATGGAGCATGCAATTTTAAGCAAATTTTAAATTGACTCCTATTATCATTTTTTCTTTGTTCTCTTGCTATCTTTATTTAAAAATCAGGAATGTGATGCATAAAAAGAAACCAGCCCATTTTTGGCTGAGAACCTGGGTTATGCTTGCTTATTGGTGGGTGAATGTAAGCCTCCAATAAGCAAGTGCTATCCATGGTGCTGAACCTAAAATGGGCTGGCTGCTACATTTACATTCATGCTTTTCAAATAAAGATAGCAAGAGAACGAAGAACAATTGATAATAGGAGTAAATTAGAAAGTTGCTTAAAATGTAATGCTCTATCTGAATCAGTGTCCCTTTAATTATGAGCACAAAATAAAAATAACTTTAAAAAAATAAACGCTTTACCGTAAATGGAAATGTCTATGTCCTTATCAATAATAGACAAATGGGAGATAAACGGCATAAGCAGGAAATTCTTTCCAGCCACTATCATAATAATTGTACACTGAATTTAATAATGTACAAAAACAACAAGGAATCCAGAAATGTATGATTCAATGAATTTATGCACAGACATTTATACATAAAACCTATACACATGATGGAGTTCAAATTAAGCCATTTCTCCTGGGATAATATACAAAAAATATTATGCATATGAAAAACAAAAACACACAACAAAAAGTGTTCCTTTAATAAATACATAAATATGGTAATTTCCATTTATTAAAGGGATATGAAACCCAACATTTATTTGTTCCATGATTCACATATAGTATGTAATTTTAAACAACTTTCCCATTTACTTCTATTACATGATTTGCTTCATTCTCTTGCTATCTTTTGTTAGCTAGCTGCAGATTGGTGGCCACATACAGTACATCCCTCACATTTTTGTAAATATTTTTTCATGTGACAACACTGAAGAACTGACACCTTGCTACAATGTAAAGTAGTGAGAGAACAGCCTGTATAACAGTGTAAATTTGCTGTCCCATCAAAATAACTCAACACACAGTCATTAAAGTCTAGGCCGTTGGCAACAAAAGTGAGTACACCCCTAAGTGGAAATGTCCAAATTGGGCCCAAAGTGTCAACACTAATGAGTCACATGACACCGGGGAGGGAAAATGGCTAATTGGGCCCAATTTGGACATTTCCACTTAGGGGTGTACTCACTTTTGTTGCCAATGGTTTAAACATTAATGGCTGTGTGTTGAGTTATTTTGAGGGGACAGCAAATGTACACCGTTATACAGGCTGTACACTCACTACTTTACATTGTAGCAAAGTGTCATTTCTTCAGTGTTGTCACATGAAAAGATATAATAAAATATTTACAAAAATGTGAGGGGTGTACTCACTTTTGTGAGATACTGTATATGCATCTTGTCATCAGCTTACTTGATGTTTTCAGCTCCTCCAACAAAGGATACCAAGACAACAAAGTAAAATTAATCAAATTAATTAGTAGTTTAAAACTGTATGCTCTATCTGAATCATGAAAGACAAAATTTGGGTTTCCTGCCTCTTTAAGTAGAACCAGTCCCCTTTAAGGGTATGCAATGCATTAACCCATAGGCATGCTTTTCAGGTGATAAGGTGCCCCTTTCCTTCCACATGTTTATTCTACATGAGAAGGAACTGATAAATTAGAAGGGAGAGATGCTTGAGGAGTCCTGCTTAGGAAACTGAGCAAGTATAAGAAAATGATTCTGATTTATCTTGGCTCACTCAAGCAGCACTCACAAAAACATCAAATAAAGAAATATCAAAAAAATAATATGGCAAGCAGAAAAACATAAAAATAACAGAACGCACGGCACACATGCTAACAAAAACATGCTTACAACATAAAACCGGAAGAATTTTCTTTCCCACAAGCTTGGCATCAAATTAGTAGTGGATGTGAAAAGGGGAGGTGTAGAAGGATTTATTGGTGATACTAAATACTTTAGAAAAACACAAGACTATATAATCAAGAAGTTTTATATTATGCTTTTCCATTCTTGCATCTATATTATAGATATATACATACACACACAAATTATATATATATATATATATACATATATACACAGTATATATATATATATATATATATATATATATATATATATATATATATGTGTGTGTGTGTGTAATTAGAAAAGAAGCAGCAACCCAGCTATACCCTTTGCCAGAACTCGCTCATTAAGCAAATATGAAAACACTGTGAGGCCAAGTCCAAAAAACAGTATCAGAGACTGAAACACAGTTAATCAACATCCTTTAATAACCTTGTTGTGTAGTAACATAAAGATTAAAGGCACTGAATACAAACAAACTTGAATACGTGGTGTATACCTTCCTCAACTGAGGACAATGGACCAAGAAAAAACCTGTAAAAGGAAAATGTCAATAAAGTCCTGCTAGGGTAGCTACCAAAGCGTATTAGTCGACTCTGTGCACAAGCAAGCGGGGTTAGGCCATAGCAGTTATAAGCCTTAAGGTCTTTTGCAAAGGGTTAAGGCAGTTCCTGGGTTGATATGCAGGTCAGTGTACCAGTCCCCAGCGCTCTGCGTCGTTATCAATAAAGTAGTTTCCAAAGTGATTGGTAGTAATGTCACCACATGCAGGATTATATTGAGTACTGGCAAAACACTGGCATCTACTTACTTTAGACAAAGATTTACACAACTTGGTGGGAGATTACTCACTTTTGACAGCCAGAAAAGCTTGGTCTTCGAAAGATTTTGTAGTGCATAGCCATTACATAAACCATGATTCTAAAATGTGGCTAGGGAGCACAAAGCCAAAAAATGGCAGCTACCCATGTAACAAATGTAAAATGTGTAAACATATGATGATTGGTAACACATTTGAAGACAGCAAAGGCAAAACACACAAAACAAAAACAGAATTTATGCTTACCTGATAAATTACTTTCTCTTACGGTGTATCCAGTCCACGGATTCATCCTTACTTGTGGGATATTCTCATTCCCTACAGGAAGTGCAAAGAGAGCACACAGCAGAACTGTCTATATAGCTCCCCCTCAGGCTCCGCCCCCCCAGTCATTCGACCGACTGTTAGGAGAAAAAGGAGAAACCATAGGGTGAAGTGCTGACTGTAGTTTTATAAAAATAAATTTGAACCTGACTTAATTGCCAGGGCGGGCCGTGGACTGGATACACCGTAAGAGAAAGTAATTTATCAGGTAAGCATAAATTCTGCTTTCTCTTACATGGTGTATCCAGTCCATGGATTCATCCTTACTTGTGGGATACCAATACCAAAGCTTTAAGACACGGAAGAAGGGAGGGAACAAGTCAGGTAACCTAAACGGAAGGCACCACTGCTTGAAAACCTTTCTCCCAAAAATAGCCTCCGAAGAAGCAAAAGTATCGAATTTGTAAAATTTGGCAAAAGTATGCAGTGAAGACCAAGTTGCTGCCTTACAAATCTGTTCTACAGAAGCCTCATTCTTGAAAGCCCATGTGGAAGCCACAGCTCTGGTGGAATGAGCTGTAATTCGTTCAGGAGGCTGCTGTCCAGCAGTCTCATATGCCAAACGGATAATGCTTTTCAGCCAGAAGGAAAGAGAGGTAGCAGTCACTTTTTGACCTCTCCTCTTGCCAGAATAGACAACAAACAAGGATGATGTTTGGCTGAAATCTTTGGTTGCTTTTAAATAGAATTTTAAAGCACAAACCACATCGAGATTGTGTAATAGTCGTTCCTTCTTAGAAACTGGATTAGGACACAGAGAAGGAACAATGATTTCCTGGTTAATATTCTTATTAGAAACCCCTTTCGGAAGGAAACCAGGTTTGGTACGCAAAACAACCTTATCTGCATGGAACACCAGATAGGGTGAATTACACTGCAAAGCAGACAATTCTGAAACTCTTCGAGCAGAAGAAATAGCTACCAAAAACGAAACTTTCCAAGATAATAACTTAATATCTATTGAATGTAAAGGTTCAAACGGAACCCCTTGAAGAACTAAAAGAACTAAATTTAGACTCCATGGAGGAGCCACAGGTTTATAGACGGGCTTGATTCTGACTAAAGCCTGTGCAAACGCTTGAACGTCTGGTACTTCTGCCAGACGCTTGTGTAACAGGATAGACAGAGCAGATATCTGTCCCTTTAAGGAACTAGCTGACAACCCTTTCTCCAATCCTTCTTTGAGAAAAGACAATATCCTGGGAATCCTAATCTTACTCCACGAGTAACCTTTGGATTCACACCAACAAAGATATTTCCGCCATATCTTATGGTAAATGTTCCTAGTGACAGGCTTTCTAGCCTGGATCAGAGTATCTATAACTGATTCAGAGAACCCACACTTAGATAGAATTAAGCGTTCAATCTCCAAGCAGTCAGTTGCAGAGAAACTAGATTTGGATGCTGAATGGACCCTGTATTAGAAGATCCTGCCTCGATGGCAGTGTCCATGGTGGAACAGATGACATGTCCACTATGTCTGCATACCAAGTCCTGCGTGGCCACGCAGGCGCTATCAAAATTAGCGAAGCCTTCTCCTGTTTGATTCTGGCTACCAGCCGAGGGAGAAGGGAAAACGGTGGAAAGACATAAGCCAGATTGAAGGACCAAGGCGCTACTAGAGCATCTACCAATGCCGCCTTGGGGTCCCTGGACCTGGATCCGTAAAGAGGAAGTTTGGTGTTCTGATGGGACGCCATCAGATCCAACTCTGGAATGCCCCATAGCTGGGTCAGCTGAGCAAAAACCTCCGGGTGGAGTTCCCACTCCCCTGGGTGAAAAGTCTGACGACTCAGAAAATCCGCCTCCCAGTTGTCTACTCCTGGGATGTGAATTGCAGATAGATGGCAGGAGTGATCCTCCGCCCATTTGATGATCTTGGTTACTTCCTTCATCGCTAGGGAACTCTTTGTTCCTCCCTGATGATTGATGTACGCTACAGTCGTGATGTTGTCCGACTGAAATCTGATGAATTTGGCCGCCGCTAGTTGAGGCCATGCCTGGAGCGCGTTGAATATCGCTCTCAGTTCCAAAATGTTTATCGGGAGAAGAGATTCTTCCCGAGACCATAGGCCCTGAGCTTTTAGGGAGTCCCAGACCGCACCCCAGCCTAACAGACTGGCATCGGTCGTGATAATGATCCACTCCGGTCTGCGGAAGCACATTCCCTGAAACAGGTGATCCCGAGACAACCACCAGAGAAGAGAATCTCTGGTTTTCTGGTCCAGTTGTATTTGAGGAGACAAATCTGCATAATCCCCATTCCACTGTTTGAGCATGCACAGTTGCAGTGGTCTGAGATGAATTTGGGCAAAGGGGACAACGTCCATTGCCGCAACCATTAATCCGATTGCCTCCATGCACTGAGCTACAGAAGGCCGAGGAATGGAATGAAGAACTCAACAAGTAGTTAAAAGCTTTAACTTCCTGACCTCCGTCAGAAATATTTTCATTTCTACCGAGTCTATTAGTGTTCCCAGGAAGGGAACCCTTGTGAGCGGGGACAGAGAACTTTTTTCGACGTTCACCTTCCACCCGTGAGACCTTAGAAAGGCCAGAACGATTTCTGTACCGCCAAAAGGGACCCTAGCACCTTTGTGAAAATTCTTGGAGCAGTGGCCAACCCGAAAGGATGGGCCACGAACTGGTAATGCTTGTCCAGAAAGGCGAACCTTAGGAACTGATGGTGATCTTTGTGCATAAGAATATGAAGGTACGCATCCCTTAAATCCACGGTAGTCATATATTGACCTTCCTGGATCATCGGTAAGATTGTCCGAATGGTTTCAATCTTGAATGATGGAACTCTGAGGAATTTGTTTAGAATTTTTAAATCCAGGATTGGCCTGAAAGTTCCTTCCTTTTTGGGAACTACAAACAGGTTTGAGTAAAAGCCCAGTCCTTGATCTACAATTGGAACTGGGTGAATCACTCCCATCTTTAGAAGATCTTCTACACAGCGTAAGAACGCCCGTTTCTTTGTCTGGTCTGAAGACAAACGAGAAATGTGGAACCTTCCCCTTGGAGGAGAGTCTTTTGATTCTAGAAGATACCCCTGAGCAACGATTTCTAATGCCCAGGGATCTGGAACATCTCTCGCCCAAGACTGAGCAAAGAGAGAAAGTCTGCCCCCAACTAGATACGGTCCCGGATCGGGGGCTACCCTTTCATGCTGTCTTGGTAGAAGCAGTAGGCTTCTTGGCCTGTTTACCCTTGTTCCAGCCTTGCAAAGGCTTCCAGGTTGCTTTGGGCTGGGAAGTGTTACCCTCTTGCTTTGCGGTTGCAGAGGTTGAAGCAGGTCCGCTCCTGAAGTTGCGAAAGGAGCGAAAAACAGAATTTATGCTTACCTGATAAATTACTTTCTCCAACGGTGTGTCCGGTCCACGGCGTCATCCTTACTTGTGGGATATTCTCTTCCCCAACAGGAAATGGCAAAGAGCCCAGCAAAGCTGGTCACATGATCCCTCCTAGGCTCCGCCTTCCCCAGTCATTCGACCGACGTAAAGGAGGAATATTTGCATAGGAGAAATCATATGATACCGTGGTGACTGTAGTTAGAGAAAATAATTCATCAGACCTGATTAATAGACCAGGGCGGGCCGTGGACCGGACACACCGTTGGAGAAAGTAATTTATCAGGTAAGCATAAATTCTGTTTTCTCCAACATAGGTGTGTCCGGTCCACGGCGTCATCCTTACTTGTGGGAACCAATACCAAAGCTTTAGGACACGGATGATGGGAGGGAGCAAATCAGGTCACCTAGATGGAAGGCACCACGGTTTGCAAAACCTTTCTCCCAAAAATAGCCTCAGAAGAAGCAAAAGTATCAAATTTGTAAAATTTGGTAAAAGTGTGCAGTGAAGACCAAGTTGCTGCCTTACATATCTGCTCAACAGAAGCCTCGTTCTTGAAGGCCCATGTGGAAGCCACGGCCCTAGTGGAGTGAGCTGTGATTCTTTCAGGAGGCTGCCGTCCGGCAGTCTCATAAGCCAATCGGATGATGCTTTTAAGCCAAAAAGAGAGAGAGGTAGAAGTTGCTTTTTGACCTCTCCTTTTACCAGAATAAACAACAAACAAGGAAGAAGTTTGTCTGAAATCCTTTGTAGCCTCTAAATAGAATTTTAGAGCACGAACTACATCCAAATTGTGTAACAAACGTTCCTTCTTTGAAACTGGATTCGGACACAAAGAAGGCACGACTATCTCCTGGTTAATATTTTTGTTAGAAACAACTTTCGGAAGAAAACCAGGTTTAGTACGCAAAACCACCTTATCTGCATGGAACACCAGATAAGGAGGAGAACACTGCAGAGCAGATAACTCTGAAACTCTTCTAGCAGAAGAAATTGCAACCAAAAACAAAACTTTCCAAGATAATAACTTGATATCAACGGAATGTAGGGGTTCAAACGGAACCCCCTGAAGAACTGAAAGAACTAAATTGAGACTCCAAGGAGGAGTCAAAGGTTTGTAAACAGGCTTGATTCTAACCAGAGCCTGAACAAAAGCTTGGACATCTGGCACAGCCGCCAGCTTTTTGTGAAGTAAAACAAATAAAGCAGAAATCTGTCCCTTCAAAGAACTTGCAGATAATCCTTTCTCCAAACCCTCTTGAAGAAAGGATAGAATCTTAGGAATTTTTATCTTGTTCCATGGGAATCCTTTAGATTCACACCAACAGATATATTTTTTCCATATTTTATGGTAGATTTTTCTAGTTACAGGCTTTCTAGCCTGAACAAGAGTATCAATGACAGAATCTGAGAACCCTCGCTTTGCTAAAATCAAGCGTTCAATCTCCAAGCAGTCAGTTGGAGTGAGGCCAGATTCGGATGTTCGAACGGACCTTGAACAAGAAGGTCCTGTCTCAAAGGTAGCTTCCATGGTGGAGCCGATGACATATTCACCAGATCTGCATACCAAGTCCTGCGTGGCCACGCAGGAGCTATCAAGATCACCGATACCCTCTCCTGTTTGATCCTGGCTACCAGCCTGGGAATGAGAGGAAACGGTGGGAACACATAAGCTAGGTTGAAGCTCCAAGGTGCTACTAGTGCATCCACTAGAGTCGCCTTGGGATCCCTGGATCTGGACCCGTAGCAAGGAACCTTGAAGTTCTGACGAGACGCCATCAGATCCATGTCTGGAATGCCCCACAATTGAATTATTTGGGCAAAGATTTCCGGATGGAGTTCCCACTCCCCTGGATGAAATGTCTGACGACTCAGAAAATCCGCTTCCCAATTTTCCACTCCTGGGATGTGGATTGCAGACAAGTGGCAGGAGTGAGACTCCGCCCATTGAATTATTTTGGTCACTTCTTCCATCGCCAGGGAACTCCTTGTTCCCCCCTGATGGTTGATATACGCAACAGTCGTCATGTTGTCTGATTGAAACCTCATGAATTTGGCCTTTGCTAGCTGAGGCCAAGCCTTGAGAGCATTGAATATCGCTCTCAGTTCCAGAATATTTATCGGGAGAAGAGATTCTTCCCGAGACCAAAGACCCTGAGCTTTCAGGGGTTCCCAGACCGCGCCCCAGCCCACCAGACTGGCGTCGGTCGTGACAATGACCCACTCTGGTCTGCGGAAGCTCATCCCTTGTGATAGGTTGTCCAGGGTCAGCCACCAACGGAGTGAATCTCTGGTTCTCTGATCTACTTGTATCGTCGGAGACAAGTCTGTATAATCCCCATTCCACTGACTGAGCATGCACAGTTGTAATGGTCTTAGATGAATTCGCGCAAAAGGAACTATGTCCATTGCCGCGACCATCAAACCTATTACTTCCATGCACTGCGCTATGGAAGGAAGAAGAACAGAATGAAGTACTTGACAAGAGCTTAGAAGTTTTGATTTTCTGGCCTCTGTCAGAAAAATCCTCATTTCTACGGAGTTTATTATTGTTCCCAAGAAGGGAACTCTTGTTGACGGGGATAGAGAACTTTTTTCTACGTTCACTTTCCACCCGTGAGATCTGAGAAAGGCCAGGACAATGTCCGTATGAGCCTTTGCTTGTGGCAGAGACGACGCTTGAATCAGTATGTCGTCCAAGTAAGGTACTACTGCAATGCCCCTTGGTCTTAGCACCGCTAGAAGGGACCCTAGTACCTTTGTGAAAATTCTTGGAGCAGTGGCTAATCCGAATGGAAGTGCCACAAACTGGTAATGCTTGTCCAGAAAGGCGAACCTTAGGAACCGATGATGTTCCTTGTGGATAGGAATATGTAGATACGCATCCTTTAAATCCACCGTGGTCATGAATTGACCTTCCTGGATGGTAGGAAGAATTGTCCGAATGGTTTCCATTTTGAACGATGGAACCTTGAGAAATTTGTTTAGGATCTTGAGATCTAAGATTGGTCTGAATGTTCCCTCTTTTTTGGGAACTATGAACAGATTGGAGTAGAATCCCATCCCTTGTTCTCCTAATGGAACAGGATGAATCACTCCCATTTTTAACAGGTCTTCTACACAATGTAAGAATGCCTGTCTTTTTATGTGGTCTGAAGACAATTGAGACCTGTGGAACCTTCCCCTTGGGGGTAGCTCCTTGAATTCCAGAAGATAACCTTGGGAGACTATTTCTAGCGCCCAAGGATCCAGAACATCTCTTGCCCAAGCCTGAGCGAAGAGAGAAAGTCTGCCCCCCACCAGATCCGGTCCCGGATCGGGGGCCAACATCTCATGCTGTCTTGGTAGCAGTGGCAGGTTTCTTGGCCTGCTTACCTTTGTTCCAGCCTTGCATTGGCCTCCAGGCTGGCTTGGTTTGAGAAGTATTACCCTCTTGCTTAGAGGATGTAGAACTTGAGGCTGGTCCGTTTCTGCGAAAGGGACGAAAATTTGGTTTATTTTTAGCCTTAAAAGACCTATCCTGAGGAAGGGCGTGGCCCTTACCCCCAGTGATATCTGAAATAATCTCTTTCAAGTCAGGGCCAAACAGCGTTTTCCCCTTGAAAGGTATGTTAAGCAATTTGTTCTTGGAGGACGCATCCGCTGACCAAGACTTTAGCCAAAGCGCTCTGCGCGCCACAATAGCAAACCCTGAATTTTTCGCCGCTAATCTAGCTAATTGCAAAGTGGCGTCTAAAGTAAAAGAGTTAGCCAATTTAAGAGCGTGAACTCTGTCCATAATCTCCTCATAAGAAGAATCTTTATCGAGCGACTTTTCTAGTTCATCGAACCAGAAACACGCTGCTGTAGTGACAGGAACAATGCATGAAATTGGTTGTAGAAGGTAACCTTGCTGAACAAACATCTTTTTAAGCAAACCCTCTAATTTTTTATCCATAGGATCTTTGAAAGCACAACTATCTTCTATAGGGATAGTAGTGCGTTTGTTTAGAGTAGAAACCGCCCCCTCGACCTTGGGGACTGTCTGCCATAAGTCCTTTCTGGGGTCGACCATAGGAAATAATTTCTTAAATATAGGGGGAGGGACAAAAGGTATGCTGGGCCTTTCCCATTCTTTATTTACAATGTCCGCCACCCGCTTGGGTATAGGAAAAGCTACGGGGGGCCCCGGGACCTCTAGGAACTTGTCCATCTTACATAATTTCTCTGGAATGACCAAATTGTCACAATCATCCAGAGTAGACAACACCTCCTTAAGCAGAGCGCGGAGATGTTCCAATTTAAATTTGAATGTAATCACATCAGGTTCAGCTTGTTGAGAAATTTTCCCTGAATCTGAAATTTCTCCCTCAGACAAAACCTCCCTGGCCCCCTCAGACTGGTGTAGGGGCATGTCAGAACCATTATCATCAGCGTCCTGATGCTCTTCAGTATTTTCTAAAACAGAGCAGTCGCGCTTTCGCTGATAAGTGGGCATTTTGGCTAAAATGTTTTTGATAGAATTATCCATTACAGCATAGTAAGGAGTATTGGCGCACTAGATGTACTAGGGGCCTCCTGTGTGGGCAAGACTGGCGTAGACGAAGGAGGGGATGATGCAGTACCATGCTTACTCCCCTCACTTGAGGAATCATCTTGGGCATCATTTTCTCTAAATTGTTTGTCACATACATCACATCTATTTAAATGAGAAGGAACCTTGGCTTCCTCACATACAGAACATAGTCTATCTGAAAGTTCAGACATGTTAAACAGGCATAAACTTGATAACAAAGTACAAAAAACGTTTTAAAATAAAACCGTTACTGTCACTTTAAATTTTAAACTGAACACACTTTATTACTGAATATGTGAAAAAGTATGAAGGAATTGTTCAAAATTCACCAAAATTTCACCATTTCATAAAGCCTTAAAAGTATTGCACACCAAATTTGAAAGCTTTAACTCTTAAAATAACGGAACCGGAGCCGTTTTTATATTTAACCCCTATACAGTCCCTGGTATCTGCTTTGCTGAGACCCAACCAAGCCCAGAGGGGAATACGATACCAAATGACGCCTTCAGTAAGCTTTTTCTATGTATCTGAGCTCCTCACACATGCATCTGCATGCCTTGCTTCCCAAAAACAACTGCGCATTAGTGGCGCGAAAATGAGGCTCTGCCTATGATTAGAGAAGGCCCCCAGTGAAAAAGGTGTCCAATACAGTGCCTGCCGTTTCTTTAACATAATTCCCAAGAATAAAATAACTCCTCAAAGCTATAAACTATTAAAAATGCTTATTAATCAATCGTTTTAGCCCAGAAAAATGTCTACCAGTCTTTAAAGCCCTTGTGAAGCCCTTTATTCTTATTTAATAAAAATGGCTTACCGGATCCCATAGGGAAAATGACAGCTTCCAGCATTACCAAGTCTTGTTAGAAATGTGTCATACCTCAAGCAGCAAAAGTCTGCTCACTGTTTCCCCCAACTGAAGTTAATTCCTCTCAACAGTCCTGTGTGGAAACAGCCATCGATTTTAGTAACGGTTGCTAAAATCATTTTCCTCTTACAAACAGAAATCTTCATCTCTTTTCTGTTTCAGAGTAAATAGTACATACCAGCACTATTTTAAAATAACAAACTCTTGATTGAAGAATAAAAACTACATTTAAACACCAAAAAACTCGGAGCCATCTCCGTGGAGATGTTGCCTGTGCAACGGCAAAGAGAATGACTGGGGAAGGCGGAGCCTAGGAGGGATCATGTGACCAGCTTTGCTGGGCTCTTTGCCATTTCCTGTTGGGGAAGAGAATATCCCACAAGTAAGGATGACGCCGTGGACCGGACACACCTATGTTGGAGAAATTAGCCTTGTTTTTGGCCTTAAACAGTCTATCTTGCGGGAGGGCATGGCCCTTTCCCCCAGTGATATCCGAAATAATTTCTTTCAACTCGGGGCCGAATAGGGTCTTTCCCTTGAAAGGAATATTTAGTAATTTTGTTTTGGACTACACGTCAGCCGACCACGATTTGAGCCAAAGCGCTCTTCACGCCATAATGACAAAACCAGAATTTTTTGCCGCTAACTTAGCTAATTGTAAAGCGGCATCTGTGATAAAAGAATTAGCCAGCTTTTGAGCATGAATTCTATCCATGACTTCGTCATATGAAGTCTCCCTCTGGAGCGACTCCTCCAGCGCCTCAAACCAAAAAGGCGCTGCAGTAGTTACAGAAATAATGCAGGCAATCGGTTGAAGAAGGAAACCTTGTTGAACAAATATTTTCTTTAGTAAACCTTCTAATTTTTTATCCATAGGATCTTTGAAAGCACAACTGTCTTCTACTGGTATGGTTGTGCGCTTGGCTAGTGTTGAAACTGCTCCCTCTACCTTAGGGACCGTCTGCCATGCGTCCCGCCTGGGGTCAGTTATGGGGAACATTTTCTTAAAGATAGGGGGGGGGAACAAAAGGTACACCTGGTCTCTCCCACTCCCTAGTCACAATATCCGCCACCCTCTTCGGGATCGGAAACGCATCAGTGTATACAGGGACTTCTAGAAACTTGTCCATTTTACACAATTTTTCTGGGACCACCATGGGGTCACAATCAACCAGCGTAGCTATAACCTCCTTAAGCAGTACGTGGAGGTGTTCCAGCTTAAACTTAAATGCTAAGGAATCTGATTCTGCCTGCTGAGAAATTTTTCCTGTGTCAGAAATTTCTCCCTCAGACAGTACATCCCTCACTGCCACTTCAGAGGGTTGTGAGGGTACAACAGATAAATCAACCAAAACTTCTGATTACTCATCCTCTGTTCTTAAAACTGAGCTATCACGCTTTTTAGGAAAAACTGGCAGTTTAGATAGAAATGCCGCAAGGGAATTATCCATGACTGCTGCTAATTGTTGTAATGTAATAGGGGCCAATGCGCTAGAGGTACTTGGCATCGCTTATGCGGGCGTAACTGGTGTCGACACATGGGGAGAGGAAGGAGGACTATCCTCGTTACCTTCCGTTAAAGAATCATCTTGGGCTACATTTTTAAGTGTCACTGCATGGTCTTTAAAATGTTTAGATACCTTAGCACACTTTAAACACAAATATAAAGGGGGTACCGGCATGGCTATTTAACACATAGAACAAGGTCTATCTGTAGGCTCAGACATGTTAAACAGACTTAGACAGCACTCAAATACAGTAAAATACAATTTTTGAAAAAACGGTACTGTGCCTTTAAATAATAAAAAGTGCACACTTTTTTACTAAACCTCCAAAAATCATCCAATCTTTATGAAATTTTCACCATATGATCCTAATGCTTTGAAATGATTGCACAGTAAATTTCAAGTCAATTAACCCCCTACTGCCCAAACCGGAGCAAATTAACCATGCCACAGCCTTGCTGTTGCCCTACCTTCCTTGGGGATTAGTTTTGATCGAAAATAAGCCTCTCTGAAGTCCTCAAGTAATCTTTGGACCGTCTGTAAAATCAACTGCGCAACTGAGGCGCGAAATTCAGGCCCCCTCCATCTTCACTCTGGAGTTGTGGGGCCTTCCCAAGCCAAAATAGGTGTCTAAATATATGCCATGCGGAATAAACCCCAAAAGGGTGTTTCAAATGTAATAAAACTTGTATTAAAGTCAGATTTATGTTAAAAAATAATCGATTGCCCCTTAACAGTGTCCACCAGTGTTTTGAGCCCTTCCAATAAGCCTTCCTTCTATACCAAGTCTTAGAATATGGCTTACCTTTCCCACATGGGGATTCTTGTCAGTCTTCTAGCATTACTAAGTCTTGACTAGAAAAAAATGACTGAAACATACCTTAAAGCAGTTAAGCCTGCAAACTGTTCCCCCCAACTGAAGTTTTCTGGTACTCAACAGTCCTGCGTGGGAACAGCAATGGATTTTAGTTACAACATGCTAAAATCGTTTTCCTCTCAGCAGAAATCTTCTTCACTTTCTGCCTCAGAGTAAATAGTACAAACCGGCACTATTTTAAAATAACAAACTTTTGATTGAAGAAATAAAAACTACAAATCTAACACCACATTCCCTTCACACTCCCGTGGAGATGCTACTTGTTAGAGCTGCAAAGAGAATGACTGGGGGGGCGTAGCCTGAGGGGGAGCTATATGGACAGCTCTGCTGTGTGCTCTCTTTGCACTTCCTGTAGGTAATGAGAATATCCCACAAGTAAGGATGAATCTGTGGACTGGATACACCATGTAAAAGAAAGGTTGTATTACTTGCAAAACATTTGGGGTAGTCTATGTCGTGTCATGCTCGTGCCCCAAGCAGTATGTTGGGAAATCTTATAGAGAGTTCACGGAAAGGATGAAGGAGCATAGGCGAGACATAATAAACAAAAAAGTGAAAACAAGTGGTATAGCACGACACTTTGCAGATTTTCATAATAGCAGTGATGAAGGTTTGAAATTTATAGGAGCTGAATACATAGGTATTGGGGAAAGAGGTGGAGACTGGGATAACTTGCTGCTAAAGGCAGAATGTAAATGGATATTTAACTTGGACACTGTCCAACCAGGAGGTTTAAACGAAGAACTGAATTAAAGGATGTTGATTAACTGTATTTCAGTCTCTAATACTGTTTTTTGGACTTGGCATCACAGCGTTTTCATATTTGCTTAATGAGCGAGTGCTGGCAAAGGGTATAGCTGGGTTACTGCTTCTTTTCTAATTACTTTTAAATTGTTCTTACCCCCATGCACCGGATAAAATTGACATCTTGGTTTTATCTGCGCTCAGCAATTAATTAGATCCTGTTTAAGCTGGTATAACTTTATTATATATATATATATATATATATATATATATATATATATACACACACACA
This sequence comes from Bombina bombina, assembly GCF_027579735.1. Lineage (NCBI taxonomy): Eukaryota > Metazoa > Chordata > Amphibia > Anura > Bombinatoridae > Bombina > Bombina bombina. Next base: position 430,175,752 of record NC_069503.1, read on the forward strand.
CACACACAGGTGGCCCTCGGTTTACGCCGGTTCAATTTGCGCCGTTTCAGAATAACAAGTTTTTTGACTATTGAAAAGCTTTTGGAAAGCAATGCACTAATTAAAATAGCCAGTAGGTGGAGCTGTCCGCTTGTTTTGCAGCAAAGTTATGCAACTTAAAGGGACAGTCTAGGCCAAAATAAACTTTCATGATTCAGATAAAGCATGTCATTTTAAACAGTTTTCCAATTTACTTTTATCACCAATTTTGCTTTGTTCTCTTGGTATTCTTAGATGAAAGCTTAACCTAGGAGGTTCATATGCTAATTTCTTAGACCTTAAAGCCCACCTCCTTCAGATTGCATTTTAACAGTTTTTCACCTCTAGAGGGTGTTAGTTCACATATTTCATATAGATAACAATGTGCTCGTGCACGTGAAGTAATCTGGGAGCAGGCACTGAATGGCTAGACTGCAAGTCTGTCAAAAGAACTGAAAAAAGGGGCAGTTTGCAGAGGCTTGGATACAAGCTAATCACAGAGGTTAAAAGTATATTATTATAACTGTGTTGGTTATGCAAAACTGGGAAATGGGTAATAAAGGGATTATCTATCTTTTAAAACAATAACATTTCTGGTTTAGACTGTCCCTTTAACAGCCTTAAATTGATCTGTGTACACAGATCAGACAAGATCTATGGAGCAAAATTTAGCAGGCACTTCCCTATTATATTCCTGCCCAGCAGCTTGAGGTGAGGTTAACTGCTTAATCACTGCAGATTGAAATGAATAGAATAGGTGCAGACTCAATATTATCTAACATGCTAACAATGCAGAGAACTGATTGCAGAAAAATGCAAGTAAAAAAACGTTTTTGTTCATTAAACTTAGTTTGATGATGATGCAGTCTGTTGTGTGATTATTTTATTAGGTGATATTTAGCAAATGTTTTTGTTCATTAAACTTAGTTTGATGCTGATAAAATCTATATTATTAGGTTTATAATGCTGTTTAGCATTTAAAGTCTTCATTTCAAAGCTTTAAAATTAATGTATTAGGTGTTACTTATGACAATTTTGAGAGGGGCCTGGAACCTAACTCCCTCACTTCCCATTGACTTACATTATAAATTGGGTTTCAATTTACAACGGTTTCGATTTACAACACACAGACACTATTTATATATATATATATATATATATATATATATATATATATATATATATATATATATATATATAGTATATGGACTTCAAGTAAATTATTACTCAGTCCTAATAAGACCTGTAGTGCTACCTTATCAACCTGACAGAGTAGGAGGCAAAGTTTGTAAAACAAAGGTGCGAGTGTGGTGGGAGGTGTATTTATAAGCATGTTGAGGTTTGAGAATCTTTGCCCCTCCTGGTAGGAATGTATATCCCATATGTCACTAGCTCATGGACTCTTGCCATTTACATGAAATAAATTATTATATACTTAACTGGATAAGATGGACCGATGGGGTAAAATAATGGCCATTCAAAAATATATCCCTATTGTCATTAAAGCCGGACAAATGTAAATAAGCTTGTGTTCTGTGTAGAATGTTGCAAAGTCAGACAATTTCACAATTGAGCATTCTCTGCCTCATATATACAGACAAAGAAAGTTTTTTTTTTAGTTTACATCACCAGGTTTGTAATCAGTCAGTCACATAACCTCAACATACGCAACCTTGAGTAGTCACTCACCACCATTTACAAAAGCTGTAGGGAGCAACAGGATGACACCATATACATCTAGAGATGGCATGCACTTGCGGTTACCGCATTGTTGCAATATTCATCTTATATGTTCAAATACAAAAACGTGTGACTTCAGTTTATTCTGTGTACTGAGAGCAATCCCTGCAACAATGAGTTAATTCTGCCAGGTGGGTGCTGCTGACCACAAAATACATCAATACTGCACTTTCAAAGTAATATTACCAAGAAAACATTTGGCAAGCTGGAAGTAAAATGTAAACCAGACACCCACATAAAGATGAATTAAATATGTCAAACAGCTATTGTGAGTAAGCAAGAGGCTGAAGTCTATATATGAGGCTTGTCGTAGCCAGTCAGGAATCCAATGTCTGTGCACACAAGACGAGTCTGCTTGCAGGATAATGGCGTCTAAGCAAAGTGTTCAATAAGGCATTGGCTAAGAATTTAAATCCTTGTCTCTCAAAGCTGATAAACATTTAAACACCTCCAATATATATATAAAACACATCTGTAGTATAGCCTAGCACTCACGGTTACTGAATAGTACCGGGGTGCACGTAAAAAAAAAAAGTCCAGTATACTTAGAGAGGAAGGCACTCACCAGTTTTAACAAAGGGAATTATTCATTCCTTTACCATGATGGTAAAGGAATAAATAATTCCCTTTGTTAAAACCGGTGAATGCCTTCCTCTCTTTAAGTGTATATATAAATATATATATATATATATATATATATATATATTAATTAAACTAGTCTTAAAAATACTATCAGTGCAATTAATGCAGAGCTACCTCACACGCTTGCCACAAATTGATGCTATGAATAATTCAGCAGTGTTTTCAAGAACCGCACTGAAGAACAAAAAAAAAGCATAATAAACATAAAAGGATTTTTTTTTTGTGCCCATCTTCTATCCATCATTTTCAGAAAAAAAAAAACAATTAAAAGTGTGTTTTGTTTATTCTTCAACAATCCCCACTTTATGCGTGTAACATGAAAAATGGTAGTATTTAATTACTGAAAAAAAATTATCTAAGCACCTGATGAATACATAGCCGTAGTGTAATGTTGCATAATAAAAGAGTAAAGTTGCATTGTTCAAAATGAGCAATGTGCATGTTTTTATTTGACATTTTTATACATTTTCAGTACATAATCATATCATTATGATAGTTCTGCACTATGTAATCAGATAATTACTATATTTTCTCATTCAAAAGAAATATACAGTAGGAAATATTAAAGGATTATGACAGGAATGCAACATATTTATTTTTTATATTTCTTAAATGCTCTGATGTTCCCTAGAACTGCACACAAGAACAGGAAGGTTTATGCCCATTTATACAATACAGCAAGTATAAATAACAGACACTGATCGGAAGGGAAAAAAAACATAACTACTATCCTTGCGCGCAAACAGGTTCGCAAGTAGTGTATCTGTCCGTCTGCAGCAAAATGTAACATTGCACAAGAGGATTCTTGTAAATGCCGCCCCCTGCTCCAGCACAATCAACTGTACTAGAGCAGGGAATGTCAATCACCCTGAACGAGCGAGTGTCGGGGGAAATTGATCTCACCGCCTCTGAGGTGGCAGAGAGGAAAAAGAAGCAGTTTCTGCTTCTTAAATATGTAGCAGCAGCCTGGCTAATGGAGATTAGGCCCATAGTATCTTTAATTAGGAAACTTTAACATATCAAAATTGCACTATACACTTGAGTTTTTTTGTGATGTATCCCAATTATAGAAGATATCATTCAGGGCCTAAAAGGGCCTATATGTCTTGTCCTTTAATAGATAAGGTTTTGCATTCATCATTAATGCTGTTTTGAGTTTGCAATGACTTATTATTATACCAGCTACAGAAAATAAAATGTATGGGACGTTGTTCCTTTAGGTTTATTTTTGTTTATGAAATGATGAGTGTGTGTGTGTGTGTATGTGTGTGTGAGAGAGAGAGAGAGAGAGAGAGAGAGAGAGAGAGAGAGAGAGTTTGTGAGAGATAGACCTCCATATCTACACTTAAAAAACAATATCTTAATATCCCCTGTCCTATCCACACTGGGAGTGTTATTTCCTCTAAAACTTCTTGTTTACATAGCTTTTCTAAAACCAGTACTTATTTATTGAAATCTTCAGTATAGATTGTGATACAACAAGCAAAATAAGTAATTTCAAATGACAACACATATGTACATAAAGGGACAGTGAATTCAAAAACATAAATTATGCTTACCTGATAATTTTCTTTTCTTCAGATGGAAAGAGTCCACAGCTGCATTCATTACTTTTGGGAAATAAGAACCTGGCCACCAGGAGGAGGCAAAGACACCCCAGCCAAAGGCTTAAATACTCCTCCCACTCCCCTCATTCCCCAGTCATTCTGCAGAGGAACAAGGAACAGTAAAAGAAATATTAGGGTAAAAAGAAGAATAAAAAACATAATTTATGCTTACCTGATAAATTTATTTCTCTTGTAGTGTGTTCAGTCCACGGGTCATCCATTACTTATGGGATATATTCTCCTTCCCAACAGGAAGTTGCAAGAGGATCACCCAAGCAGAGCTGCTATATAGCTCCACCCCTCACATGTCATATCCAGTCATTCGACCGAAACAAGACGAGAAAGGCGAAACTATAGGGTGCAGTGGTGACTGGAGTTTTAATTAAAATTTAGAACTGCCTCAAAAAAAGACAGGGCGGGCCGTGGACTGAACACACTACAAGAGAAATAAATTTATCAGGTAAGCATAAATTATGTTTTCTCTTGTTAAGTGTGTTCAGTCCACGGGTCATCCATTACTTATGGGATACCAATACCAAAGCTAAAGTACACGGATGATGGGAGGGACAAGGCAGGAACTTTAAACAGAAGGAACCACTGCCTGTAGAACCTTTCTCCCAAAAACAGCCTCCGAAGAAGCAAAAGTGTCAAATTTGTAAAATTTTGAAAAGGTATGAAGTGAAGACCAAGTTGCAGCCTTGCAAATCTGTTCAACAGAGGCCTCATTCTTAAAGGCCCAGGTGGAAGCCACAGCTCTAGTGGAATGAGCTGTAATTCTTTCAGGGGGCTGCTGTCCAGCAGTCTCATAGGCTAAACGTATTATGCTACGAAGCCAAAAAGAGAGAGAGGTGGCCGAAGCCTTTTGACCTCTCCTCTGTCCAGAATAAACGACAAATAGAGAAGATGTTTGCCGAAAATCCTTAGTTGCCTGTAAGTAGAACTTCAGGGCACGGACTACGTCCAGATTATGCAAAAGACATTCCTTCTTTGAAGAAGGGTTAGGACATAATGATGGAACAACAATCTCCTGATTGATATTCCTATTAGAAACAACCTTAGGTAAAAATCCAGGTTTAGTACGCAAAACTACCTTGTCTGAATGAAAAATCAGATAAGGAGAATCGCAATGTAAGGCAGATAACTCAGAGACTCTTCGAGCCGAGGAAATAGCCATCAAAAACAGAACTTTCCAAGATAAAAGCTTAATATCAATGGAATGAAGGGGTTCAAACGGAACACCCTGAAGAACTTTAAGAACCAAGTTTAAGCTCCACGGAGGAGCAACAGTTTTAAACACAGGCTTAATCCTGGCCAAAGCCTGACAAAAAGCCTGAACGTCTGGATTCTCTGCCAGACGTTTGTGTAAAAGAATAGACAGAGCAGAAATCTGTCCCTTTAACAAACTAGCGGATAAACCCTTTTCTAAACCCTCTTGTAGAAAAGACAATATCCTAGGAATCCTAACCTTACTCCATGAGTAACTCTTTGATTCACACCAATGTAAATATTTACGCCATATCTTATGGTAAATTTTTCTGGTAACCGGTTTCCGAGCCTGTATCAATGTATCAATAACCGACTCCGAGAAACCACGCTTTGAGAGAATCAAGCGTTCAATCTCCATGCAGTCAGCCTCAGAGAAATTAGGCTTGGATAGTTGAAAGGACCCTGAAGTAGAAGGTCCTGCCTCTGAGGCAGAGACCATGGTGGACAGGACGACATGTCCACTAGGTCTGCATACCAGGTCCTGCGTGGCCATGCAGGCGCTATCAGAATCACCGATGCTCTCTCCTGTTTGATCCTGGCAATCAGACGAGGCAGCAACGGAAACGGTGGGAACACATAAGCCATGTTGAAAATCCAAGGGGCTACTAGTGCATCTACCAGCACCGCTCCCGGGTCCCTGGACCTGGATCCATAACAAGGAAGCTTGGCGTTCTGGCGAGAAGCCATGAGATCCAGTTCCGGTTCGCCCCAACGAAGAATCAGTTGAGCAAATACCTCTGGGTGAAGTTCCCACTCCCCCTGGTGAAAGGTCTGGCGGCTTAGAAAGTCCGCCTCCCAGTTCTCCACGCCTGGGATGTAGATCGCTGACAGATGACAAGAGTGAGACTCTGCCCAGCGAATTATCTTTGAGACTTCTAACATCGCTAGGGAACTCCTGGTTCCCCCTTGATGATTGATGTAAGCCACAGTTGTGATGTTGTCCGACTGAAATCTGATGAACCTCAGTGTTGCTAACTGAAGCCAAGCTAGAAGAGCATTGAATATTGCTCTTAATTCCAGAATGTTTATTGGAAGGAGTTTCTCCTCCTGAGTCCATGATCCCCGAGAGCCTTCAGGGAATTCCAGACTGCGCCCCAGCCTAGAAGGCTGGCATCTGTTGTTACAATCGTCCAATCTGGTCTGCGAAAAGTCATTCCCTTGGACAGATGAATCCGAGACAACCACCAGAGAAGAGAATCTCTGGTCTCCTGGTCCAGATTTAGTAAAGGGGACAGATCTGAGTAATCCCCATTCCACTGACTCAGCATGCATAATTGCAGCGGTCTGAGATGCAGGCGCGCAAATGGCACTATGTCCATTGCCGCGACCATTAAGCCGATTACTTCCATGCACTGAGCTACTGATGGGCTTGGAATGGAATGAAGGGCACGGCAATCATTTAGGATTTTTGATAACCTGGACTCCGTCAGGTAAATCTTCATCTCTACAGAATCTATAAGAGTCCCTAGAAAGGGAACCCTTGTGAGTGGTAACAGAGAACTCTTTTCCATGTTCACTTTCCACCCATGCGGCCTCAGAAATGCTAGAACTATCTCTGTATGAGACTTTGCATTTTGAAAACTTGTCGCTTGTATCAGAATGTCGTCTAAGTACGGAGCCACCGCTATGCCTCACGGTCTTAGTACCGTCAGAAGCGAGCCCAGAACCTTTGTAAAAATTCTCGGGGCTGTAGCTAACCCGAAGGGAAGAGCTACAAACTGGTAATGCCTGTCTAGAAAGGCAAACCTTAGGTACCGATAATGATCTTTGTGAATCGGTATGTGAAGGTAGGCATCCTTTAAGTCCACTGTGGTCATATACTGACCCTCTTGGATCATGGGTAGGATGGTTCGAATAGTCTCCATTTTGAATGATGGAACTCTTAGGAATTTGTTTAAGATCTTTAGGTCCAAGATTGGTCTGAAGGTTCCCTCTTTCTTGGGAACCACAAACAGATTTGAGTAAAATCCTTGCCCTTGTTCCGTCCGCGGAACTGGGTGGATCACCCCCATTACTAGGTGGTCTTGTACACAGTGAAGAAAAGCCTCTTTCTTTATTTGGTTTGCTGATAACCTTGAAAGATGAAATCTCCCTTGTGGAGGAGAAGCTTTGAAGTCCAGAAGGTATCCCTGAGATATAATCTCCAACGCCCAGGGATCCTGGACATCTCTTGCCCAAGCCTGGGCGAAGAGAGAAAGTCTGCCCCCCACTAGATCAGTTTCCGGATAGGGGGCCCTCTTCATGCTGTCTTAGAGGCAGAAGCAGGCTTTCTGGCCTGCTTGCCCTTGTTCCAGGACTGGTTGCTTTTCCAACCCTGTCTGTAACGAGCAGCAGTTCCTTCCTGTTTTGGAGCGGAGGAAGTTGATGCTGCTCCTGCCTTGAAATTACGAAAGGCACGAAAACTAGACTGTTTGGCCTTTGATTTGGCCCTGTCCTGAGGAAGGGTGTGACCCTTACCCCATGTAATGTCAGCAATAATCTCCTTCAAGCCGGGCCCGAATAAGGTTTGCCCTTTGAAAGGAATATTAAGCAGATTTAGAGGTTACATCTGCTGACCAGGATTTAAGCCATAGCGCTCTGCGCGCCTGAATGGCGAATCCGGAGTTCTTAGCCGTTAGTTTGGTTAAATGCACAACGGCATCCGAAACAAACGCATTAGCTAGCTTAAGGGCTTTAAGCTTGTTCAAAGTCTCATCCAATGGTGCTGTGCGAATAGCCTCTTCCAGAGACTCAAACCAGAAAGCCGCTGCAGCAGTGACGGGCGCAATGCATGCAAGGGGCTGTAATATAAAACCTTGTTGAACAAACATTTTCTTAAGGTAACCTAATTTTTTATCTATTGGATCTGAGAAAGCACAACTATCCTCCACCGGAATAGTGGTACGCTTGGCTAAAGTAGAAACTGCTCCCTCCACCTTAGGGACCGTCTGCCATAAGTCTCGTGTGGTGGCGTCTATTGGGAACATTTTTCTAAATATCGGAGGAGGGGAAAAAGGCACACCGGGTTTATCCCACTCCTTGGTAATAATCTCTGTAAGCCTTTTAGGTATAGGAAAAACGTCAGTACACACCGGTACCGCATAGTATTTATCCAGCCTACATAATTTCTCTGGGATTGCAACCGTGTCGCAATCATTCAGAGCCGCTAATACCTCCCCTAGTAATACCCGGAGGTTCTCAAGCTTAAATTTAAAATTTTAAATGTCTGAATCTGGTCTCCCTGGATCAGATCCGTCACCCACAGAATGAAGCTCTCCGTCCTCATGTTCTGCAAATTGTGACGCAGTGTCAGACATGGCCCTCAAATCATCAGCGCGCTCTGTCCTTAACCCACAGCTATTGCGCTTGCCTCTTAACTCAGGCAAATTAGATAATACTTCTTTCATAACATTAGCCATATCTTGTAAAGTGATTTGTAAGTGCCTTGATGTGCTTGGCGCCACAATCTCACGCACCTCCTGAGCGGGAGGCAAAGGTACTGACACGTGAGGAGAGTTAGGCGGCATAACTTCCCCCTCGTTGTCTGGTGATAATTTCTCTACCGGTAAAGACAGACTTTTATTTAAAGTAATATCAATACAATTGGTACACATATTTCTATTGGGCTCCACATTGGCCTTTAAACATAATGAGCAAGCAGATTCATCTGTGTCAGACATGTTTAAACAGACTAGCAATAAAGCTATCAAGCTTGGAAATTTCTTTCAATAAGTTTACAAGCAAAATAAAAAACGCTGCAGCGCTTTTAAAAACACAAAAAAAAACTGTCACAGTTGAAATAACAACGAACTAATACGGTTATAGCAACCAATTTTAAACAGTAAATGAATGAAATTAGCAGAGGATTGCACCCATTAGCAAAAGGATGATTAACCCCTCAATACCCAAAACGGATAATCAATTTAAGATTTAACGCTTTTCTCACAGTCAAACACACTGTCACAGGTCTGCTGTGACTGATTACCTCCCTCAAAAATGAATTTTGAAGACCCCTGAGCTCTCTGGAGACGTCCTGGATCAAAGAGGAAGAAGCAGGAAGACTGTGCTAGAATTTTAACTGCGCAACAAGGCGCTAAAAAAAAAAGGTCCCTCCCACTCATATCACAACAGTGGGAGACCTGATATAACGGTGTCTATGCAATACGTTAGCCATGTGGAAAAAAATCATGCCCAAAAAGATTTATCACCAAAGTACCTCACAAAACGAATAACATGCCAGTAAACGTTTTAAAAAAACAACTTTCCAGTGTTATGCAAAGTTATCACTAAGCCTGCTACCAGTCACTTCTACTGCAGTTAAGGCTCATACATTTATTTCAGTACTAACAGTATTTAAAGTTAAATTCTAGTCCCTAGAAAATAACTCAACTGCGCATACATTTATCAGCCTGATACCAGTCGCTACTACTGCATTAAAGGCTGTACTTACGTCATATGGGTAACGGCAGTGTTTTCATAGTCAATTCCATTCCTAGAAAATATTTTACTGCACATACCTCATTTGCGGGGGACCCCGCATGCTATTCCCTTCTCCGAAGATACCCCACTCCTCAGAAAGTGTGAGAACAGCCAGTGGATCTTAGTTACGTCTGCTAAGATCATAGAAAAAACGCAGGCAGATTCTTCTTCTAAATACTGCATGAGAGAACAAACAGCACACTCCGGTGCTATTTTAAAATAATAAACTTTTGATTGAAGAATGTTACTCCTGTCTCCTCTCACAACCTCCTTTGTTGAGACTTGCAAGAGAATGACTGGATATGACATGTGAGGGGTGGAGCTATATAGCAGCTCTGCTTGGGTGATCCTCTTGCAACTTCCTGTTGGGAAGGAGAATATATCCCATAAGTAATGGATGACCCGTGGACTGAACACACTTAACAAGAGAAATACAGACGCCCCACATAAAAAATACGGGTGGGGAGCTGTGGACTCTTTCCATCTTTAGAAAAGAAAATTATCTGGTAAGCATAATTTATGTTTTTCTTCATAAATTGAAAGAGTCCACAGCTGCATTCATTACTTTTGGGAAAACAATACCCAAGCTATAGAGGACACTGAATGCCAAGATGGGAGGGTACAAGAGGCGGCCCATTCTGAGGGCACCAGGCCTGAAACCACAACCAAACAAAACCCTGCTTTGTCAGAAGCCGAGAACAATGAAAGGAAAAAGCCCCAAGGAAACTGATGCATAGATAGTCCGGAAGCCTAGCTAGAGACCGCAAAATCAGACTCAACTGAGCCAACAGTCCTCCAGGAGACACTGTCGCCCAGCGGACGGCCCCCAACCACACACCCCTTACTAGCGAAGGGGAACACCATCCCAAAAACTCCCAAAGGGGCAGGTCAAGAAAAATCAAAGGAAATCGAAAGGAAACCACAAAATTCCATAAAGGAAGACCCCCAGAACGAGCCCAGCCCGTACAGACCCAAATGGGTCCAAAACAATAAGGGGAGGCAAAGCCCAGAACAACATAACACAAGGTCTAGGACCGGGCATCCGAACAGCGATTTACTCTCTCAACGTCAAGTGGAAGCACCGAAATGACAACTGAAGACTTATCCACAAGTTGTCAGTGCTTAGAATACTGAAGTATTCAACACAAATATGTGTAGCAGACCCAGACGAGGTAAACACCCGAGTCAAAAACACGCAGCCATCATCAGGACGACCCCGAGAGAGAACACTTACTAAGAAGAAAAATGTGGCTAAACAATTAATCGGATTGTAAAATTCCAAGACAGAGGGCATCCTCTAGGCAATCCCAGCCGCCAGACCGACACATAGGTCCCAAAAGGGGAGAAGTATAGAACCTCAACTAGGCACATTACACTCCCAAGGAACAATCATCTCAGGACCTACTCCCAGCCGGGCCAGCCCAAGCGTCAGTAGGTCCGAAAACAGGGGAACAGAAGAACCCCAACACCTGCTCACAAAAGAGCGGAAAAAATGGCTTCAGCCATTGTACAGAGCTCGGGAACCCCCCCCTGAGACTCCATAAAGACAGTCAACAAGGCTGAAGATCCAGAAGAGAGGCCCATCTCGACGCAGAGCCAGCAAGACTCCAGATGGAACAGAACAACCCACAGAGCATGCCTCTCTCCAAATAGGTTAAACCCTCTGTTCCATCCCCTGAATCTAGGAAAAGTCCTAAACAAGGCCTCCATAGGAGAACAAGCCCCCCTAAGAAAAAAGGGGACCATTAGAGACAGAGCTACTGCCCACGAGACACAAGGCCACAGGCTGAATAAGAGAGCACCAATGCCGATGAACCTGGAAGGAATCCCCTTAAAACTCAGCGCACAGAAGGGTGCATTAGCTGCAGCGGTTACCCTATAACCCCTTGTCTGCAGAACCACAAAGTAATCGGGTTACTTCAGCAAACCATCCAAGGGAAACCGTTCATTGAGGATAGGCAAAGCCAATGAGTAGCGCCACTCAGGAAATCTGGACAACCGTGACCAGATCTACTAGCCAGACCAAAGGTCATAGCCCAAATTCCCGGAAAAGGAGAATCCCGAACCCGCCCTAGATCCCGAAAAGACCAGTAACAACCCGCAACGGGATCCACAAAGGAAAACACTGAGCAAAAGCCTCAGCAACCAGAAGAACCAAGGCGATGACAGGTTTGAGCCCCCAATTGTTTAAAACAAACTATCCCGGAAATTTAAACACCCCGTCTGACATAGAAAACAGACCCACAGGGAGATATTAATGTAATATCCAGGAGAACCCACAAGATGTCCAAAGCAAGGGAATACCACGAGGACAAGGTCACTCGATCAAAAGCTAGTCTCCACCTCACCATACGAGACAGAGGAGTACCAGAAAACAAGGATGCGGAGCATCCCCAGATCCAGGAAAAATCTTAAGCAGAGTCCAAAAGAACTCTCTCAAAGGGATATTCAAGTCCCTAAAGGAGACCCAACTCACATGGAGGAATGGACAAATCCAAAGGGTCTCAAAGTAGAGAGCAACCCTCTCCCGAAGGGAAACCCAAGGCCCCATAAGGAGACCTAACCCACATAGGGAAGTCCAAAGGTCTCACTGACAAGAGAACCACGGAAGGAACACGTCCAACAGGAAAAGTCCTAGAGCCTCCGAAAGGCCAAACCAAGAAGGCGCAAAAAAAACCAATCCTTCCACATGAGGAAGAATACGCTAGGTCCCGAGAGAATCGGAAGCAAAAGGAGTGATGCAGCAGAATACCGCTGACCCAGTCAACCAGCTTGAAGGCTCATTAAGGACTGAAACAATCCTTCAAGCCTCACGGACCCACGAGTCCTCGTTAGAATGCTTAACTGAAACTTGCAAAATAAAAACAAGAAACACAAATAATAAAGTAAGCACTCTGCGCCTCGACCGGACCAGCCAGGCAGAACAGGCGCCATGTGTCTGAACAGGCCACGAGAAAGAAGAAGACCTGAACCCAAGAAGGACCAGCCTGCAACAGGGCCATACGTGTCAAGCTGCCTAAATCCTCCCTCAGAGGGGAAGAGAATAACAGACAAAACATAGGGCTAACATGTCCCTTAACAACTTCCGCAGAAGTAAACAGCGAGAATCGATCCCAGAGAAAGTTCCCGAAGGAAACATATAATTAAATAATAATTAAAATAAAAGTCATCCTAAACGGATAAAAGAAAATATAAGGCAGCCCGTATTCAAACGCCTAAGAAGAAACAGGCATACCCGCAGGTCCAGCCAAATGGAACCCTGATCTTCCAACAAAAACTGGGAAGGATCTCAGCAACTGAAAATCAGGAGATTATACCGTCCCCACATGTCTAATGAGGTGAACCATTCGAAGCAGATCACTGCTGATTCCCATATCCAATAAGGATAGGATCCTCTAATAAATCAAAAACGTGTGAGTAAGACGCGAAGGCGTGCTATTCTGTACCGAAAGGCAAAACACTCAGGGACAGCTACACCCGCAGGGAACTGTACAGGCCCATCCAAGGCCGGGAGACCAGGGACAATCGGGCACAAGCACAAACGCAAATAAACGTCTGGGCTTTGCATATGCATAAATTGCCAAAAATATATGAAAACGAAAATTAGCTGCAACCTCTGGGGGAGGGGGGTGGGGAACAAGTCGCTCTGCAAGGAGGGATAAACATAATCTGGGTTATCTGCATGTATAGTAGTAGGGAGCGGTAGGGAACTCGTCTCTCGGAGAACAGAACCCCCAGAGGCGGATGGCTCAGCGGACCCTTGATTCCCCCAGCCCGAGGAACAAGGCGCTCTAATTTGGCATATCAAACATAACTGGTTGACCTGTGTCAACAGGGCCAATTCGCATTCTTCACAAATCGAAGAATCTGAAATTTGAACAGTCTCAGCATCAGAATCCTCCATAACTGGATAAAGAATATAATAATATGGACTAAAGAAAAATCTAAACGGCACCTGACACCCACAATGACTGGGGCACTCATTACCTCCTAGAACCAGACTCTAATTTTTAAGTCGCCATACAGTCAGGAATGCGGAAATGGAAAACCAGAACGTAAACACATTCGGTCACAAGGTGAACCGTACAGTCCAAAAAAAGCGCACCCAACTCTAAGGTCGCGTCACTTCCAAAGGCCCCTATATTCTAAGCCAAGAGCCCAGTTAACACTACACATAAGCAGATTGAATCACAAAACAAACATGATTTAAAAAAAAACCCTGATCAATAATCTCCCTCGGGAGATATTAACCCTCGATTCCAAGAACCAAAGGAGTCTCACTGAGGCCCTATATTTTATACTTAATAAGTCCCGCAGGATAGTACCTTACAGGAAACAAATAAGATACAGTACATTCAGATGAAGTAACATGAAACTATCTTACCGGAATCTACGCCGTGGAACAGGAACACGGCCCTTCAAGTGTAACGAATAGGAGCAGAACCTCTGCCATGGACTTGAAAGAAGAAAGTAGGCGGCAAAGCGAAGTTCGACAACGCCGATTGCCTATGTAGCTGTTAATATGAGTCAGAATGGTTTCACAGAAAGACTCTCCCTGCATCTCCGAACTCTAACTTTCAGCCAGGCTCTCACTGAGAGGCTGACAGGATTACTTAAAACTCCCGCCCCATGTCGAAGAGTACTACCCTCCATAAGAGACAAAATAAACTTCTGAAACTTCTCTGACAACCTCCTGGGACGAAAGGCAAAGAATGAATGGGGGATGAGGGGAGTGGGAGGAGTTTTTAAGCCTTTGGCTGGGGTGTCTGCCTCCTCCTGGTGGCCAGGTTCTTATTTCCCAAGAGTAATGAATGCAGCTGTGGACTCTTTCCATATATGAAGAAAATTAACATTGCATGCTCTATCTGAATCATGAAAGTTTAAACAACTTTCCAATTTACTTCTGTTATCAACTTTGCTTTGTTCTTTTGGTATCTGTTATTGAAGAGCAAAACTAGGTAGGCTCATCAGAGGTCAGGAGTGTGCACGTGTCTTGAGTACTCAATGGCAGCAGTGTTTTACAACATTGTATAACAAAGCTACAAATAGGATGCAAAACACTGCTGCCATAGAGTACTCAAGAAACGTGCACACTCCTGAGCTCTTATGAACAGAAGTAAATTGGAAAGTTGTTTCATAATTCAGATAGATCATGCAATTTAAAGTTTAAATTTGGACTTTACTGTCCCCTAAATGCACACCAGTAGGTAAAATGGATTATTGGGAACACATTAAATATGAGACAAACAAATCACAATACACTATCCCTTTAAACCTGGATGTGGTTTCTATATAAAGTCAAATATATATATACATCCTTTATCATACAAGAAGTAGTTTTTTGTTTGTTTTTTAAACAGTTCTCTTTCATACGCAGTATTACATAAACAGGACTTATATACACACACCCCTGTGTGATATGTGATTATATGTGTCAATGGAAACTTTTTAGAAGGGTCATGTGTCACTCCCCCCATACAATTCAAGAATCTCTGATTCTTCTATCCACTGACTTACGTAAGTGGATCAGAATGTGAAGATTTAAGTTTCAGTTTCCACAAGTAAAACTGGTACATTTGAGCCTAAACTGTGTCAAAGATAACAAATTACATAATAGCTGTCAAATGTGATTTAGAGCCTCCTGCATTCCTGTGCAACAGACAGCTTTCATTCTGCAGTCAAACTGACTAGTACTTATGGAGAAGGCTACAATATGGCAGTGTAAACTTTTGAACTTAGCAAACCTAATACTTCTGAAAGAAGCTTTGTTGTTGAGAAGATGTAGAAATTCTATATACATTATTCTCAGGGGCAGCAAACTCTAAAGGAATTTACAGTGATTAAAAGGAGATCTAATTACATTTTGTCACACATTTTTAGGATCTGCTACACACAAAGCTTGCTCACTGGATATCATTAGACATGCATGCTTGGCTGTATGCCCCTGCATATGGATGGGTATTCTTACTTAGCTGCAGGATAGTAAAAGAAATGCTGCAATCTAAGATTCCTAATTTATATGAATGGTTCTGCTTGGGACAGTCTTCTAAAATATAGGAAAAGCAATGCTGAACACTGATGTGGTTTCCCTATATAATTGTCAATTAAGGAATAACTATCTTGAAGAAACATAAAATAGAATTACACAAACACAGCTTAATTTTGCATAGGAAAAAAAACACAAAAGCAACAACTTGTAGTATACCTCCATTATTTACGTCTCCATGTAACTTAAATTTAAAACACCCTGAGACTGAAGTATAACATTATGGGTTGTAAAAGATTTTGCAAAATACTTTTTTGCCCTCTTTTCATGTAATTCAACTCTGAAAATTGTGGGTTTTCCAATTTTAGCCTAAACCTAACACATATATGTGCCTAATTGGCTTCAGCAGGGGTAAGGATTAACAATATATATATATATATATATATATATATATATATATATATATATATATATATATTTAATATATCTTTTCATGTGACAACACTGAAGAAATGACATTTTGCTACAATGTAAAGTAGTGAGTGTACAGCATGTAGTATAACAGTGTAAATGTGCTGTCCCCTCAAAATAACAACACACAGACATTAATGTCTAAACCATTGGCAATAAAAGTGAGTACACCCCTAAGTGGAAATGTCCAAATTTGGCCCAAAGTGTCAATAATGTGTGTGGCCACCATTATTTTCCAGCACTGCCTTAACCCTCTTGGGCATGGAGTTCACCAGAGCTTCACAGGTTGCCACTGGAGTCCTCTTACACTCCTCCATGACGACATCCCGGAGCTGGTGGATGTTAGAGACCTTGCGCTTCCCCACCTCCCGTTTGAGGATGCCTCAGAGATGCTCAATAGGGTTTAGGTCTAGAGACATGCTTGGCCAGTCCATTACCTTTACCCTCAGCTTCTTTAGCAAGGCAGTGGTCGTCTTGGAGGTGTGTTTGGTGTTGTTATATTGGAATACTGCCCTGTGGCTCAGTCTCTGAAGGGAGGGGATCATGCTCAGTATGTCACAGTACATGTTGGCATTCATGGTTCCCTCAATGAACTGTAGCTCCCCAGTGCTGACTGCACTCATGCAGGCCCAGACCATGACACTCCCAACACCATGCTTGATTGTAGAAAAGACACACTTGTCTTTGTACTCCTCACCTGGTTGCCGCCACACACGCTTGACACCATCTGAACCAAATAAGTTTATCTTGATCTCATCGGACCACAGGACATGGTTCCAGTAATTCATGTCCTTAGTTTGCTGAAGACAAGTGGACTGTTTGCTGGTTTTCTTGTGCATCATCTTTATAAGAGGCTTCCTTCTGGGACGACAGCCATGCAGACCAATTTGATGCAGTGTGCGGCGTATGGTCTGAGCACTGACAGGCTGAGTCAGAGAGCAAACTTTTCATAGTTTGCGCGCCTAAATCTTTTCTTTAGTGATTTACTTTTAGAGTGCACTGTCTATCTTTCATTTGATGCTCTGCTGAGCCAGGGAGCAGCTCTAGGCATTCACTTTATAATTAATGCAGTGCAGTTTACATATTCTGTATGTGTGTGTGTGCCAGAGTGTTTCTGTGTGTGTGTGTGTGTGTGTGTGTGTGTGTGCGCCAGAATGTTTCTGTGTGTGTGTGTGTGTGTGTGTGTGTGTGTGTGTGTGTGTGTGTGCCAGAGTGTTTCTGTGTGTGTGTGTGTGTGTGTGTGTGTGTGTGCCAGAGTGTTTCTGTGTGTGTGTGTGTGTGTGTGCCAGAGTGTTTTTGTGTGTGTGTGTGTGCCAGAGTGTTTTTGTGTGTGTGTGTGTGTGCCAGAGTGTTTCTCTGTGTGTGTGTGTGTGTGTGTGTGCCAGAGTGTTTCTCTGTGTGTGTGTGTGTGTGTGTGTGCCAGAGTGTTTCTGTGTGTGTGTGTGTGTGCCAGAGTGTTTCTGTGTGTGTGTGTGTGCCAGAGTGTTTCTGTGTGTGTGTGTGTGTGTGCCAGAGTGTTTCTGTGTGTGTGTGTGTGTGTGTGTGTGTGTGTGTGTGTGCCAGAGTGTTTCTGTGTGTGTGTGTGTGTGTGTGCCAGTGTTTCTGTGTGTGTGTGTGTGCCAGAATGTTTCTGTGTGTGTGTGTGCCAGAGTGTTTCTCTGTGTGTGTGTCAGAGTGTTTCTCTGTGTGTGTGTGTGTGTGTGTGTGTGTGCCAGAGTGTTTCTGTGTGTGTGTGTGTGTGTGTGTGTGCCAGAGTGTTTCTGTGTGTGTGTGTGTGTGTGCCAGAGTGTTTCTGTGTGTGTGTGTGTGCCAGAGTGTTTCTGTGTGTGTGTGTGTGTGTGTGCGCCAGAGTGTTTCTTGTGTGTGTGCCAGAGTGTTTCTGTGTGTGTGTGTGCCAGAGTGTTTCTGTGTGTGTGTGTCTGTGTGTGCCTGTGTGTGTCTGTGTGTGTGTGTCTGTGCCCGAGTGTGTCTGTGTGTGTGTGTCTGTGCCCGAGTGTGTCTGTGTGTGTGTGTCTGTGCCTGAGTGTTTCTGTGTGTGTGCGTGCCCGAGTGTTTGTGTGTGTGCGTGCCCCGAGTGTTTGTGTGTGTGTGTGTGCGTGCCCGAGTGTTTCTGTGTGTGTGCGTGCCCGAGTGTTTCTGTGTGTGTGCGTGCCCGAGTGTTTCTGTGTGTGTGCGTGCCCGAGTGTTTCTGTGTGTGTGCGTGCCCGAGTGTTTCTGTGTGTGTGCGTGCCCGAGTGTTTCTGTGTGTGTGCGTGCCCGAGTGTTTCTGTGTGTGTGCCCGAGTGTGTTTCCGAGTGTTAGTGTGTGCATCTGAGTGTGTTTTTAAGTGTGTCAGTGTTTGTATGTGTGTGTGCCTGTGTTTTTGTGTTTGTGTGTGTGTGTGTGTCTGCTTTCTGGGAGTGGGGTGACACCATAACTTACTGTGCCGGGTGACACTAACCTTAGTGACGCCACTGATATATAGACAAATATGAACATCATTCTCAAACTAACCTTTAACCTTGACTAACAAGTGAAGTTATTACACTTGCAATCTGTCAAAATGTGCATCATCAGCCAATCTATAGCAGAACAGTGGTTGTGCGCCATAAATGATGTATTTTTATTAGTATTACTATTATTATTATTATTATTATTATTAATAATAAAATACCATGAAAAAATATTTTCATATTATAAATAAAGTGTTACGGGAAACCATAATGGGAGTGTACACAAATAAAAATGTGCTTTCAGATTTGATCACATGCTCTTCTATATACAATCATGAGCATTCTAATGTAAATATTAGTATTTGGTCCCATAATGTTATCTGCTAGAACTACACAAAGATTTTCAAGAGCTGCTGGGATTATTTTCCTTAGTAAGTACCAATGGCACCAGTGACATTTGTTAGAGGGTGAAATTAGTAGCATGCCGAGTTCCACTATTCATTGGCAGTTAAATAGAAAGAATATGTAGAAAAAGTTCACAAGAGCTCTAAGGAAATATTAATTAAGCATTTCTCCTCACTGCTTCTTACACAGTCTGCCAGAATGTACAACGAAGAACAATGTGCCAAAAAGAAAGCCTCATTACTAGTGTCCAAAAATATCTCCCATAGCTACAGATATATCTACAGTCTACAGATATCTAACTTACCATTATATGTGATTCTTGGCTTTGTCAGGCACATGACAAGATGCAAGTCCATTTCATCTGTTGAAATAAACTTCGAGCACACTGGGCACTTAAATCCTGTGGAAGAAAAACAAGATATGTTAACACAACAAACACTTAAAATTCTAATTAACCATTAATATTTATATTAACAAATTGGATCTTATATTTTATTAATGAGAGAGAGAGAGAGAGAGAGAGAGAGAGAGAGTGTATGAGATGTAAATGAAAAATAAAAAAGTGTGCATATATATATATATACACACACACACACACACACAATCTTTTCACATTCTGACACTATTGCCCAAACCCATCCCCCCCCCCAACAAAAAAAAAAGTAGGTCTCAAGCTGTTAATTGCAAACAATGTCAACAACAAAAATTGACAACTTAAAAGACGGCACTGGACATTTTTATGTTGGAGCAAGAGAACCATATTATTTTCTGTTTGAAACAGTGGATTATTTGCCCATAGAGGTGCATATTTAAGTGAAGTCATCATACCAACAGTGACTTGGCCTTGCAGTACCTGGGCCACAAAAACTGTATGTTAATGTAATTATTCTATTGGGATTGACTCTTCAGCTCTTCCACTAGATTTGCTTTATTGTCTAGTTCTGCCTGTGCCTAAAAGACAAATCGCTCCACTCTCCCTGTGTCAGGGATGGTGAATTGTTTGATGCATGACACTAACGCTATGGGGACATTTTTCAGTGACTAGGAAGCACAATACTATAATATACTGCTGCAGAATCTTGGGAAGATTAGCACATTATTAGGGCATTTGTGAGACACCTAGACAAAGGCATGCTTCGTACTTGTTTATTCAATGTATTTTTTTTAGTTTGTAACTATTGTGAAGAGATCAGAGACTCTAGGATTTAGTAAAACATCAGCTTCAAAGTTAATCAATCAGGATGCACATTCCTCAAGGTTTCCTCCATGTAAGCATAGATCAATACGGAGAGAAATAAAAATGGGAAAGCACTCAACTCACTTATTTGCTGGAGGTGAACAAAGTATCGGGGGTCCCTGCCCCTTTATCAAGCCAACTATAGTGAGCATTATACACATCTATAAACCACAACCAATAAAAATTGGACCAATCTCCATTCACATAAAGGGGAGGAGCTTATCAGGACATCACCATATATACAAATTAACTACTTATCTCCCACCATAATTGACAAGGGGAAAGGTACCAATATTAAAAACAACCTGAGAAGGATAATCATCCATAAAATTACACAGCTTTTACTTCTATAATTATTCTACACTAGCAGAGTCTGTGCCACATTTTTGTTTCTAGAGCTTCACACGTGGCTAGGTTTAAAAAGAAGCTAGATATGTAAAGCAGAAGGAAATGAAAGAGTTGCATATCACCTAAAATACTCTGCGGAAATACGATGAAAAAACTAGATACTGAACAATTTCCAAGGTTGGGGAATGGCGATATGATTGATAAATTACAAATGCTGCATTTATATTAGTGGTTTTCCAAGTGTGAGGCGGACTTCCCCGGGGGGGGGGGGGGGGGGCAGAACATATAAGGGGAGGCACTTTGCACTATCCTATGGACACCAAAAGCAGCAGCTGACTTTGGCAAAACATAGAACAGTTTTTAAGAGCTGACAATGACACTTGCTGTATCATGGTGGAATAAGACAAAGGGCGGGATACAGGTGGGAGAAAAGAACGGAGGTTGAAATTACTCAGAGACTGCGTTGCATTTGTTGTCTTAATCAGAAGCTGTGAAGCAATCTTTTGGTGGAGAAGATGATTACAATTTTCTTTAAAAAATAAAGTGCCCTTGTCCCCTCAACTGTCCCAATGATGTATCTGCCATCTCAGCCCTTGTTGCAGTCGGTTGCTTATCATGAAGACAGACACTACGCAAGATATTAATACTGGACAATAACAAGGACATTTTTTTAATTGCTGCTATATATTCTGGAACTGGCTTTCCTAAGAATGTCTAAGACACTTTTTAAATGATCCTATTATATAAAAGGCCAAGTGTGTTTGTCCTCATGCTGTCTCTACTGCGCATGAAAGCTTCAGACAAACACAGCTGGCCTTTGAGTCCCTAGCTGATCTGCGCTCTGCGGCAGAAGTGGGCGTGGCTGGCCATGAGTGGGGGGCATGGCTGACATGAAGAGAGAGAGAGGGGGGGGGGGAAGATAGAGAGAGAGAAAGGGGGGGAGAGAGAGGGGGGGGGGGAGAGAGAGAGAGAGAGAGGGGGGGGGGGAGAGAGAGCAAAAGAGAGGGGGGAGAAAGCAGAAGAGAGGGGGGGAGAGCTCAAAAGAGAGGGGGGAGAGAGCTCAAAAGAGAGGGGGGAGAGAGCGCAAAAGAGAGGGGGGAGAGAGCGCAAAAGAAAGGGGGGAGAGAGCGCAAAAGAGAGGGGGAGAGAGCGCAAAAGAGAGGGGGGAGAGAGAGAGCAAAAGAGAGGGGGGAGAGAGAGAGCAAAAGAGAGGGGGGGGAGAGAGAGAGCAAAAGAAAGGGGGGAGAGAGAGAGAGCAAAAGTGAGGTGGGAGAGAGAGAGCAAAAGAGAGGGGGGAAGAGAGAGAGCAAAAGAGAGGGGGGGGGGGGAGAGAGCGCAAAAGAAGGGGGAAAGAGAGGGGGAAGAGCGCAAAAGAGAGGGGGGAGAGAGAGCGCAAAAGAGAGGGGGAGAGAGAGCGCAAAAGAGAGGGGGAGAGAGAGCGCAAAAGAGAGGGGGAGAGAGAGCGCAAAAGAGAGGGGGGAGAGAGCGCAAAAGAGAGGGGGGAGAGAGCGCAAAAGAGAGGGGGGAGAGAGCGCAAAAGAGAGGGGGGAGAGAGCGCAAAAGAGAGGGGGGAGAGAGCGCAAAAGAGAGGGGGGAGAGCGCAAAAGAGAGGGGGGAGAGAGCGCAAAAGAGAGGGGGGAGAGAGAGCAAAAGAGAGGGGGGGAGAGCGCAAAAGAAGGGGGAAAGAGGGGGGAAGAGCGCAAAAGAGAGGGGGAAGAGCGCAGAAGAGAGGGGGGAGAGAGAGGGGGAGAGAGAGCGCAAAAGAGAGGGGGAGAGAGAGCAAAAGAGAGGGGGAGAGAGAGCAAAAGAGAGGGGGAGGGAGAGAGAAGGGTGGGACCGCTGTACTGCAAAAAATGGCCCGTGTGAACGGGCTTTAGGACTAGTTTTATACGAGTAGTACATTGCTGCTCCTTCAACAAATGATACCAAGAGAATTAAACAAATTAGATAATAGAAGTAAATTAAAAAGTCGTTTAGAATTTTATTCCCTAACTAAATCATGAAAACAAAATTTATGCTTATAAATTTCTTTCTTTCTTGACACGATGAGTACATGGATCATCATTAATTACTGTTGGGAATATCACTCTTGCCCAGCAGGAGGCGGCAAAGAACACCACAGTAAAGTTGTTAAATATCCCCTCCCTTCTATCCCACCCCAGTCATTCGACCGAAGTAAAGGAGAGAAAGGAGGCAACAATGTGCAGAGGTGTCTGAAGTTTATAAAATACTAACAACCTGTCTAAAAAAAACAGGGCGGGCCGTGGACTCATCGTGTCAAGAAAGAAATACATTTTTCAGGTAAGCATAAATTTTGTTTTCTTTCTAATGACATGATGAGTCCACAGATCATCATTAATTACTGTTGGGAATCAATACCCAAGCTAGAGTACACAGATAAGGGAGGGACAAGACAGGAAACCTAAACGGGAGGCACCACTGCTTGAAGAACCTTTCTCCCAAAAGCGATCTCAGCCGAGGCTAAAAAGTCAAATTTATAGAAGTTTGAAAAAGAGTAAAGAGAGGACCAAGTTGCAGCTTTGCAAAACTGTTCCATAAAGGCTTCATTTTGAATGCCCAGGAAGAGGAAACAACCCTCGTAGAAAGAGCCATTACTCCCTCGGGAGGCTGCTGTCCAGCAGTTTCAGCCACAAAGAAAGAGAAGTAGCTGTAGCTTTCTGTCCCTTACGTTAAACAGAAGGCTGAAGAAAATCCTTAGTCGCCTGTAAATAGAATTTTAGTGCACATACCACGTCCAGTAGAAGCCATTCCTCCTGAGAAGAAGGATTAGGACACAAGGAAGGAACAACAATCTCCTGATTAATGTTCCGGTCTGAAACTACTTTAGGGAGAAACCCTAATTTAGTACGTAAAACCACCCTATCCGATTAAAAAAATAAGGTAAGGAGACTCATACTGTAATACCGAGAGCTCTGAAACTCTACAAGCAGATGAAATAGCCTCAAGAAACAAAACTTTACAAGATAACAATATCTAAGGAATGCATCGGCTCAAACAGAGCCCCATGAAGAACTTTAAGAACTAAATTAAGACTCCAAGGAGGAGTAACTGGTTTGAATACAGGCCTGATCCTAACTAAGGCCTGACAAAACCATTGTACGTCTGGGAAGTCTGCCAGACGTTTATGTAACAAAATAGACAGGGTAGATATTTGACCCTTTAGGGAACTTGCCAATAATAACTTCTCTAAACCTTCTTGGAGAAAGGACAGAATTCTAGGACACTGAACTCTACTCAAAGAGTAGCCCTTGGATTCACACCAGTATAGATATTTACGCAGTATCTTATGGTAAATCTTCCTTTTACCAACACCTAACTTTACAACTTCCTTGCTCTAACGTAGGCAAAGAGAATGACTGGGGTGGGATAGAAGAGAGGTGATATTTAACAGCCTTGCTGTGGTGCTCTTTGCCACCTCCTGCTGGCAGGAGTGATATTCCCAACAGTAATTAATGATGATCCGTAGAGTCATCGTGTCATTAGAAAGAAAGAATATTTTTGGGTTCCTTGTCCCTTTAATGACATGTATGCAGTAATAACAATCTTTTAAAAAAAAATAGTCATAGAACAACGTGTAGCTTGTAATTTGTAAAGGATGTAAATGTAAACCAATAGTCAATATACAAACTAAACCTTAAATATTTTTATCATTGCATGACTAAAATAGGTCACAAAACCTGTTTCAACTACACTCTTCCAGTCATACATTGTTTTCGCTGCAGTCATTGATTCTGGGTGGAGACATAAGTATCTTATTGGTCATGAATATGCACACTTAAATGGACAGTCTAGTCAAAATTAAACTTTCATGAATCAGATAGGACATGCAATTTTAAACAAATTTCCCATTCACTGTTATCATCAAATTTGTTTTGTTCTCTTGGTATTCTTTTTTTGAAAGTAAACCTAGGAAGGCTCAAACTGATTTCTTAACTGTTGAAAAATGCCTCTTACCTCAGTGAATTTTGACACACATGAACAAGTACTGCCTAACTGTCATATAAATAACATGTGCTCACTCCCGTTGAGATATTTAAGAGTCAGCACTGAAAGGCTAAAATGTATGTCTGCACTGAGATAAGGGGACAGTATGTCTAGGCTTAGATACAAGATAATCACAGAGGTAATAAATATTAATATCACAGTGTTGGTTATGCAAAACTGGGGAATGGGTAATAAAGGGCGTATCTATCTTTTTAAACAATAACACATTTTTAAGTAAAGTGTCTCTTTTAAAAGGGAAATGAAACCCAATTTTTTTAATTTCAGGATTCAAATAGCGTATACATAGTTAAACAATTTTCTAATTTACTTCTTTTAACAAATTTGCTTCATTATTTTGGTATGATTTGGTGAAAGAGCAGCAATGCACTATTGGAAGTTAGCTGAAACCATAAGGTGAGCCAATGGCATGAGTCAGATATGTACTGCTGCTCTAAGAGAACAAAACTACATTTGAGAATAGAAGTAAACTAGAAAATTGATTAAACTTTCATGATTCAGAAAAAGCATGCAATTTTATTTTAGACTTTCCCTTTAACATCACTCAGCTCTTATATCCGCTAGGCTGTAAGTGCTTAGACAGGAAATACCTTAGGTGGAGTAAACATTAACCTAACATTAATCACAGCTTCAAAATATGGAAAGACCAACAACCATGTTTAAAATGGAAAAAAAAATATATTAAGTATGTGGTTGGTCGTCTTTATATTGATGCAAGAGATATATATTTCCAATTATTAGAGACTTGTTATCTAGAGAGTCTTCAGGACCTGTTTATGGCTAGATTACAAGTGGAGCACTAATTATCAATCCCGTGCTAACTGTGATTGACTTCAGATTTTTTTGCGCGTGTTGGACACTGCACGTATTACACATTAAAAGTAAAAAGGTTTTAGCTAATGCACTAAACCAACAAGGCCGAAGTTACAATATTGCTACCGTATTAATGTATTCTCCCATAGACTTCAATAGAGCACGAAAAGCAGGGGGAAAACCGCTAACAACAAGTTACACAAACCCGATAGCATTTTCTCAAGTGCGCTAATCACACATGAAATTTGAATATTTCACATTCCAATGTTCTTTAACTAGAAGAATATGTCCTATTTATTCCTAAATATACATTTCTCTGCATATATATGTCCTGCCCAGGACATACTTGAAAACGAGAGAAATCTCAATGTATCCTTCCTGATAAAATATTTTATAAATAAAATAAATAAAATAAATATATCTAATATTTCTTTGTTGTATGTATATATATATATATATCTCAAGAAAAGGATGACAAATCACCGTAGCTCAATCCGTACTGCAATTGAGAAGGGCGACAGTGAACAACCGGTGGCAAGACATTTTATGGAAAAAGGCCACACTGTTAAAGACCTGAGGTTTCAACTCATTGATCATGTTCCTGCACTTCCTAAGGGTGGAGACAGAAATAAACGATTGCTACAAGTAGACGCTCGTTGGATTTATAAAATGGACACAGTATACCCCAAAGGTTTGAATGCAGGAGTGGACCGGCATTGTTTTAGGTAGTGTTTTTTTGTATTGGTTTCTGTAGTGTTATGTAGTATCTTTTGTTTTTGTAGTATCTTTTGTTTTTTAGAGTATCTTTGTTTTCTGTTTTTTGTAGTATCTTTTGTTTTTTGTTAAATTGTCGAGAAATAACTGTGGACAATCCTTGACAATTAAATTAGTAAGGGTTATATGACTGACCTTTAACTAACTGGCTGTTCTTGATAAGGATACCCCCAATTCCAACTTGTCTTTCCATCTTCGTGTACACCTACTAGTAGAGCGATTTTTATTGGTACTGTTACTGTGTTACTATTAATACACAGTTAGCATGTGATTGTACTATCCCTGCTCAAGTCTAACAGGTCTCGTAATACATATTACAGTTACTATCCGTACACATTATATTATGTTATCGTTAGATTTGTTATCCCCCCTTTGACCCCCACATATAACACATGGTTAATCTAATATCTACTAGCTCCCTAGGACATTTGGCGCTGAGGTATAACTCTTATTGCACTGTTGATCACACTACTATCTTATCATCTGCCCTTGTTTGAGCAGGTGGTAGGTATCATTTGCTATTATATGATAACTCTATACTCCTAGAGATCTGTTACTACCACTCTCTTGGTTTCAAAGTCACAATGTTTCATTTACATCATACTGGGACACTTAGTACCCGTTGTTACGATCGTTGTAGAGGTTTAACTGTGACGTCCTATTAAGCGTAAAACGCTGCAGTGCCTCTGTAATTTTCTTGTGCTTACCATGGTAAGTACACTGCTTTCAGAGTAGTATACTGATACTTATCCCCTGCACGATACGTATAGAGTTCAACACTGTGCGATATCATTAAGCTTGTCTTAGACTGATTACTTATAGACTGCAGAGTTATTTACTATACTTATCTGCATTTTAGCCAAGTTAGTCTGTTACATATCTTTTGAGTTTGGGATACTTTACATTTTCTATCTAGACTTCGGGGACAATGTCTTTGATTGTTTTAGCACCGATGTAATTGTTGTATATTCACTTTCTATATGGGAGATGAACATTTATTTGGACATTTAATTGTACATTCACAGATCTATTTTCTTTATTTGTTTTCTTTACTGAGGAGTTGCTGCTATGGTAAACCCTTTGGCGTTTTTTGTCAGTGGGAGGAGTCTAACCGCTTTATATTGTTTATTGTATGGTTCACTTTTGTTGGTCTGATGAAGGGGTAAACATGTTTGTGTGTGTGCGTGCGTGCGTGTGTGTGTGTGTGTGTGTGTGTGTGTGTTTATGTATGTATATATATATATATATATATATATATACACACACACACACACACACATACATATACATAGATAGATAGATAGATAGGATAGATATCAAAATAACAAGAGTATTGCATTGAGCAATGACACTTTTTATTGGACTAACTATACATTTATAAGTTGACAAGCTTTCGGAAGAGTTCCTTTCTTTATCAAGTCTGAAGCAATACGAGTATTGCTTCGGAGTTGATAAAGGAAGGAACTCTTCCGAAAGCTTGTCAACTTATAAATGTACAGTTAGTCCAATAAAAAAGTATCATTGCTCAATGCAATACTCTTGTTATTTTGATATCTAAATCTCTGGACTAACACGGCTACTCCAATAAACGTGTGTGTGTGTATATATATATATAAATCTCTGGACTAACACGGCTACTCCAATAAACATGTGTATATATATATATATATATATATATATATATATATATATATATATATATATATATATATATATATATATATGTGTGTGTGTGTGTGTGTGTGTGTGTGTGTGTGTGTATATATATATACACACACACATACATATATATAGTGGGGCAAAAAAGTATTTAGTCAGCCACCAATTGTGCAAGCTCTCCCACTTAAGAAGATGAGAGAGGCCTGTAATTTTCATCATAGGTATACCTCAACTATGAGAGACAAAAGGTGGAAACAAATCCAGACGATTTGGTGGCTGACTAAATACTTTTTTGCCCCACTGTATATTGATATGTGTGTGTGTGTGTGTGTGTGTGTGTGTGTGTGTGTGTGTGTATATATATATATATATATATATATCTATCTATCTCCTGTATATACACACACATACACTTTTTTTTTTTTTATTCATTTGTGTTTAAACTTCTTGTTAAAATAATCAAACACCATTTCAAGAAAGATTCTAATAGACCTTAATTACAATCTAAAAGACTCAAAGTTCAAATATAAAATCTGAATGTTCCATTCTACCCTTGGAATATTCTGAAGAATGAATGTTAATAATAAAATAAATAAAATAATAAACATATGCAGGGAGGAACATTTGATATATCACACAAAGTGTCAAAAACAGATTTTCCCCTATTTCTAGCAAGCTGCACCATTTTTTGGAAAAAATTAAAGCTAGGTGCTATTATTGTAGCATAAGAAATATTTTCTAATTAGTCATATTCCTTGTTGACCAATGCTAAGCTTTATGGCACGCTAGATCTGGTTTATTCATGGGCTGGGCAAAGCCAGGTGCCAAGGAGCAATGGATGGTCCCTACATTTGTAGTTATGGCTCCTTTATTTTCATCTAAACATATTCCTCTATAACATTAACTACCAGCTTCTAAAAAACATAAATTGTGCATACCTGATCATTTTCTTTTCTTCTGATGGAAAGAGTCCACTGCTGCATTCATTACTTTTGGGAAATAAGAACCTGGCCACCAGGAGGAGTCAAAGACACCCCAGCCAAAGGCTTAAATACTCCTCCCACTCCCCTCATCCCCCAGTCATTCTGCCGAGGAACAAGGAACAGTAGAAGAAATATCAGGGTGAAAGGTACCAGAAGAATAAAATAAGGACGCCCCACATAAAAAATTACGGGTGGGGAGCTGTGGACTCTTTCCATCAGAAGAAAAGAAAATTATCAGGTAAGCATAATTTATGCTTTTCTTCTTAAATGGAAAGAGTCCACAGCTGCATTCATTACTTTTGGGAAAACAATATCCAATCTATAGAGGACACTGAATGCCAAGAAGGGAGGGTACAATAGGCGGCCCATTCTGAGGGCACCAAGCCTGAAGCCACTGCCCACAAGGAACCCAGCTTCATCTGAAGCCGAGAAAAATTTAAAAGGAAGAAACCCCAAGGACACTGACCCGCAGGTAGTCCAACTCAACTGAGCCAACATGCCTCCAGGAGTCACCGTCGCCCCAACAGTCGGTCCCACACCAGCCTAAACTCCCAAAGGGATAGGGCCAGGAGAACAGAAGGAAAAAACCGAAAGGTCACAAATCCAAAAAGGAAACCCCCCAGAGCGAGCCCAGCTCACAAGGGTCCAAATGTGTCCCGACAGACAAGGGGAGACTACGCCTAGACCAGGATAAACCGAAGGTATAGGACAGGGCATAAGAACAGAGAAATTTTCTCTCAAACGTTGTGCAAAAGCACCAAAAGACAACAGAAGACGGAGTCCTCACATCGTCCTAACTTGGAACACTAAAGTATTCCGCTACAAAAAAATGTGTAACAGACCCAGACGAAAAACCCGCAGTCAAGAACACACCGCCATCCCCAGGATGACACAGAGAAAACTTGCTGAGAGCAAAAGCAGCCAGCAAAAGAACAGATTACAAAAGACAACTCCCAGACAGAAAGCACACTCTAGGCCTGTGCTTTCCAAACTGTGTGTCGTGACACATTAGTGTGTCGGCAGCAGTGTGTAAGTGTGTCCCTGCTTCAGCACAAATTTTTTTTAATTTAAAATTATTTTTACTTTTTTTTTTTTGGTTTCCGCCTGCTTCCTACGCATATCGCATGGTTGACTCATGATTGATACCTAGTGGGTCATAGATCATCTTAACCTATTGGCACAGCTCAGTGGGAACTGAGACTATTCCCATTGGCAGCTTTGGCTGCATATTGGCTTGTGACTGCACGTGTAGTCTCCTCAATCGGCTTGTGACTGCACATGTAGTCAGTGAGTGGGATAGCAGTGTGTTTGCAGTGCGGGCAGTAGTCAGTGCAAGTTGCAGAGCTCTAAGGGTGGCAGCTTAAACACTGAGCTGAAATCAGAAGTCAAAGTGTTTTTATTTTTTCTTCCTGCAGCTAGCTCCCAGTAGTGCATTGCTGCTCCTGCTCTTGATATATGGATAGGAAGTGGAAGCTTAAAAATGCTTAATGATGAAATGTGAGTGTTATTATCTAATATTCCACCAAATATTCAGAAACGGTGTTCATCCCATCAACCTCATACATTTCATTAAAATAGTAAGTAGCTATTGGTGGTATTAAACTTTTTTTTTAAATTCTTGCACATACATACTGTTACTTGTAAATATATTTTTTTATATAATTTATGTATGTGTCCGTATCTCTTAAAACAAGTTAGTTTAACCTCCTGTTTGCTAGTACAACTGAATTACTGTGTTGTAAAATGATGTAGGTCTAAAAAAGTGTGTCAACAACATGAAACGTTTGGAAAGCTCTGCTCTAGGCAATCCAAGCCGCCAGACCTACCCACAGGTCTTCCAAAAAAAGGGAGAATCATAACCTCCATGAGGTCCCCCAAGAAAGAGAAGTGACACCCAGAACCCGAGGTGGAACAATCCTAGACCCTCTGCTTGTAAGCTTAGGAAGCTAGCTATAGCTACAATGCCCACCTAGATCCATAGATGACAACGTCTCTCAGAACCCACTCCCAGCCGGGCCAGCCCCAGCAACAGCAGGTCTGAAACAGGGGAACAGAAGAACCCCAAAACGAGCAGAAGAAGGGCCACAGCCAATCCAACAGAGCACGGGTGCAAACCAACTCCTTAGGACAACAGGACCATAGACCCAAAGGATCTAGCAAAAAGGTTGAACTTAGTCTTGACACTGAGCCAGCAAGACTCCAAATGGAGCGTAACAACCCAGAGAGAATATCCCTCTCAGCTAGGGAAACTCACAGGTCCCATCTCCTGATCCAGGAGAAGCCCTAAGAAAAGGACCACATCTCCATAAAAGGAGACTAAGCTCTCACCCAACAAGGGGAAAGGGCCAAAAGGCAGCACCTTCCACAAGCCACGAAGCCACAGGCTAAAGGAGAGATCAATCCCCAACTCAGAAGCCCTGTTGAAAGTGATACCCCTAAAAACTAGCCTGCTAACACACAACCAATGTGTAATAGTAGCAGCAGTGACACTGCAAGTCCATTCACCTGCAGAGCAGAGAATTCAATGGATACTACAGCAAGCTGACCAAGGGAAACCGCCTAAGGTGCAAAACAAGCCCAATGAGCAACGGCACTCATAAAACCTGGCCAACCAAGACCAGGTCAAGTAATCCGAGTAAAAGGACATAGCCCAAGTTTCCAGGAACTGGGGAACCCGAACCAACTCTGGAGCCTAAAGGTCCGGTAACACCCCACAACAGAATCCACAAGGGAAAATGCGGAGTGAAAATCAGCAACCGGAAGCCCCATGGAGAACAAATCCGAACCCCCTATTGTTTAAACAAACAATACCCACAAACTTAACACCCCGTATAAATAAAAACCACGACCACAGGTGATACTAATGCAATATCCAGATCAACCCGGATAACGAGAAAAACTCGCAAGTCCCGACCAAATGAAGAGACCACCCCTTGCCGAAGTCCCACTCTCCAAAGGAGCTAAGGTGGTAAAAGTCGTAAAACTAAGCTAGAGCTTCTAGATGCATCAACAGCCTCAGGACAATAAGACAAGGGGATATCTTGAGGTCAAAACCACTCAAGCAAAGGCTGGTCTCCACATCACCTCCGTACAAGTGGATGATCACAGGGAGAAAGGGGCGCGAACCATCCCCAGTTCCGGGAGGAACCCCAAGCAAGCCCAAAGAGACCATGCCCAGTGTCCCTAGCAGGGAACAAACATCTCCCAGGCCCCTAAAAGGAGACCTAACATGGAGACCACAGAGGAAGACCAAAAGTCTCAGAAAAACAGCTAAACAGTACACAGTCGATGTGCAATAGCTGCAGCTGGTTACATTCTGCAAACCATCCGCTGCAAGGCAGCTGAACTATCCTTCAAACTACTAGCTGCTGAGGACCAAGTCCAAAAGGACAATCCCTGAGCCTTAAAAGAAAAAGGCCAAAGCGCTTTTCACTCGGCAGTAAGAAGGCGCTAAGCCCTCCAACTCTCCACCATGTGGGGAGGAACTCTAGGGTCCGACAATACCAGACGCAAGAGAGTAGCGCAGCGGAAACTCCACTGACCCAGTCATCCAAATTGAAGGTTATAATGGCTGAGACAATCCTTCCTGCCCTGCAGACTCACAGGTCCTCTAGAATGCTTAGTTGAATGTAAAACAAATGATAACATGAGCACTCGGCGCCTCGACCGGACCAGCCAATCAGAACAGCACCATGTGTCTGAACAGCCACAAGACAGAACCGAACCCAACAGGACCAGCCTACAACCCGGGTCCTAACCATCAAGCTGCATAAATCCTCCCTCAGAGGGGAAGAAGGGAAAACAGACAAACATAGGACTAACATGTCCCCAAAAACACTTCCGCAGAATTAACAGAGTGTATCGATCCCAGTTTAAGATTCCCAAAGGAAAATAAATTAAAAGACATCCTAATCGGATAAAAAGAAAATATAAGGCAACCCGTAGGTTAACGCCCAATAAGAAAACAGGCCTACTGCAGGACCAGCCAAACGGAGCCTTAATCTTCCAAAAAACTGGGAAGAATCTCATAAAGAACAGGCAGGAGATTACATAATCCCCACATGTCTAATGAGGTGCACCATTCGAAGCAGACTGAAAATTCCCGTATCCGAGAAGGATAGGAAAATTTAATAACTGAAAAACATGTCTGAGTAAGACGTGAAGGCGCGCAACTCTAACGAAAGGTACAACACTCAGGGACTGTTACACCCGCAGGGAACTGTACAGGCCCTCCCCAAGGTGGTAGACCTGGGACAATAGGGCACGAGCACAATCGCGCATAAACGTCTGGACTCTGCAGACGAATAATCGCCAAGAATATGTGGAAGCAAAAACGTGCTGCATCCTCCGGGGGGGAACAAGCCGCCCTGCATGGAGAAATAACCATAATCTGGGTTACCCGCATGTGTAGAAGTATGGAGTGGTAGGGAACTCGCCTCTTGGAGGACAGGACCCCCAGAGGCGGATGGCTCAGCTGACCCTTGATTCCCCGAGCCCGAGAAACCAGGCACTCTAATACGGCACACCGAACATAACTGATTGACATGAGTCAACGATGCCAATCCGGATTCTTCCATGGACGAAGAATCTGAAATTAGAATAGTCTCAGAATCCTCCATAATGGAGTCTGAAATTTGAACAGTCTCAGCATCAAAACCCTCATAACTGGATAGCGAATATACCAATATAGACTATTTTAAGACAAAACAAAACGGCACCTGACACCTACAATGGCTGCGGCACTCACCACCTCCTATGAACCAGACCCCTGCAAACTAGAATTTCTCCGTCGCCACACGATCAGGAATGCGGAAATGGAGGACGGAACGTAATCATGCCCGGCCAGAAGGTAAACCGTATAGTAAAAAAAAAAAAAGCGTCCAACCATAAGGTTGCGTCACTTCCAAAGGCCTTTATGTTCCACGCCATGAGCCCATTGAACACTACACATAAGCAGATTGAATCACATAAACATGATTAAAAAACCCCTGTTCAATAACCCCCCTTCAGGAGATATTAACCCTTGATTCCAAGATACTAAAAGTAGACTCACTGAGACCCTTATGTCATAGTTAGTCCCGCAAGGTGGTAGCCTCTCGGGAAAACATTAGTACAGTACATTTACAAAGAAAAAAAATGAAACGATCTTACCGGAATCTACGCCGTGGAACAGGAACACGGTCCTTCAAATGTGACGGATAGTAGCATCGCCTCCGCTATGGACTTGAGAGAAGAAAGCAGGCAGCGGAGCAAAGTTAGACAACAACGATTGCTTGAGGAGCTGTTAACATGAGTCTAACTTTCATCCAAGCCCTCACTGAGAGACTGACAGGACTACTTAAAACTCCTGTCCCATGTCGAAGAGTACTACCCTCCATAAGAGACAAAATAAAATCTGACACTTCTCTGCCAACCTCCTGGGACGAAAGGCAAAGAATGACTTAGGGATGAGGGGAGCGGCAGGAGTATTTAGGCCTTTGGCTGGGGTGTCTTTTCCTCCTCCTGGTGGCCAGGTTCTTATTTCCCAAAAGTAATGAATGCAGCTGTGGACTCTTTCCATTTAATTTTATTTAAGAAAATATTGCGCAAATCAATGTTGGGCACATAAAACTATCCTATTTGCTAAAGGTATATTACCCTTTACAGCAGATCTTTTTTGAAACAGAAATGTATTGTCCAATACAATGGAACTGGGGCATCAATAGAAATTTAACTGTCCCCATTCCTAAATTGTATAACTTTATTGCATATGAAAACAAAAATAAAAGCTTCACACATACAGATGTATAATTATAAGTTTTATTGCTTTTGGTAAATTAATGTTATTCTATAATTGTATACAGTACACACATCATGAAATGATTATTTCAAACTGGATGTACCACATTTGTAGCACCTGGACAGCTTTATATGAACTCTTAAGACATCAGCTAGCTAGAAGCTGGAAACAGCCTCAGGAATATTATTTCCATCTGTGACAGAAGAACCAATAACAACAAATAAACCAGTTTAAAGAACAAGAAAATAAAAAGGGAATCTCAGTATGAGGGAGCCCTGGATTGAACTGGATATTGGAGCACTGACAGCTTTATTCAAAATATTGTTGAGTGCAAACTGGATCAGCAAATAGAGCACATCCAGAATTAGCCAGATACTTCTGACTTAGGAAATAAATGCACTTAAGAAGCCTGGCTACAAACTACACCTGGAAAAAACTGCAACTGGTTAACCTTTTGTACTCTTACTACAGAACACAGAGGCCTTACAGTTATCTGCATTCTAAAGTGCGACTTCACAAACTAAAAGAAAACTTGCTCGGAACTCAAAGGTTAAACAACATTAGAAATGTTTTCCCTGTTTAGTTACATAATAGAAAATCATTCACTTTTAGCGTCATATTATGTATTTAAGGAAATCTTTTTTTTAATTGATAAACACTATTAAGAAAAAAAGGGTCACTTAAGGGACAGTCTACTCCAGAATTTTTACTGTTTAAAAAGATAAAGTCCCTTTATTACCCATTCCCCAATTTTGCATAACTAACACGGTTATATTAATACATTTCACCTTGGTGATTACCTTGTATCTAAACCTCTGCAGACTGTCCCTTTATCTCAATGTTTTTGGCCAAAATTTTAGCCAATCAGTGCTGATTCCTAGGCAACTCCACAGGATTGAGCTCAATGTTATCTATACGACACACATGAACTAGCACTGCCTTGCTGTAAAAAAGTCAAAATGCACTGGGCTTAGAAATTAGCATATGGGCCTACCTAGGTTTAGCTTTCAACAAAGAATACCAAGAGAACAAAGCAAATTTGATGACAAAAGTAAATTAGAAAGTTGTTTAACCCCTTAATGACCACAGCACTTTTCCATTTTCTGTCCGTTTGGGACCAAGGCTATTTTTACATTTTTGCGGTGTTTGTGTTTAGCTGTAATTTTCCTCTTACTCATTTACTGTACCCACACATATTATATACCGTTTTTCTCGCCATTAAATGGGCTTTCTAAAGATACCATTATTTTCATCATATCTTATAATTTACTATAAAAAAATTATAAAATATGAGGAAAAATTGAAAAAAAAAATACACTTTTTCTAACTTTGACCCCCAAAATCTGTTACACATCTACAATCACCAAAAAACACCTATGCTAAATAGTTTCTAAATTTTGTCCTGAGTTTAGAAATACCCAATGTTTACATGTTCTTTGCTTTTTTTGCAAGTTATAGGGCCATAAATACAAATAGCACTTTGCTATTTCCAAACCATTTTTTTTTTTCAAAATTAGCGCTAGTTACATTAGAACACTGATATCTTTCAGGAATCTCTGAATATCCATTGACACGTATAGACATGTATATATTTTCTTTTAGTAGACAACCCAAAGTATTGATCTAGGCCCATTTTGGAATATTTCATGCCACCATTTCACCGCCAAATGCGATCAAATAAAAAAAATTGTTCACTTTTTCACAATTTTTTTCACAAACTTTAGGATTCTCACTGAAATTATTTACAAACAGCTTGTGCAATTATGGCACAAATGGTTGTAAATTCTTCTCTGGGGTCCCCTTTGTTCAGAAATAGCAGACTTTGGTGTTGCTTTTTGGTAATTAGAATGCCACTAAATGCCACTGTGCACCACACGTGTATTATGCCCAGCAGTGAAGGGGTTAATTAGGGAGCATGTAGGGAGCTTTTTGGGGTAATTTTAGCTTTAGTGTAGTGTAGTAGACAACCCCAAGTATTGATCTAGGCCCATTTTGGTATATTTCATGCCACCATTTCACCGCCAAATGCGATCAAATTAAAAAAAAAACGTAAAGTTTTTCACAATTTTAGGTTTCTCACTGAAATAATTTACAAACAGCTTGTGCAATTATGGCACAAATGGTTGTAAATGCTTCTCTGGGATCCCCTTTGTTCAGAAATAGCAGACATATATGGCTTTGGCGTTGCTTTTTGGTATTTAGAAGGCCGCTAAATGCCGCTGCGCATCACACGTGTATTATGGCTAGCAGTGAAGGGGTTAATTAGGTAGCTTGTAGGGAGCTTGCAGGGTTAATATCACATTTAGTGTAGAGCTCAGCCTCCCACCTGAAACATCAGACCCCCTGATCCCTCCCAAACAGCTCTCTTCCCTCCCCCACCCCACAATTTTCCCCGCCATCTTAAGTACTGGCAGAAAGTCTGCCAGTACTAAAATAAAAGCTATATTTGTTGTTTTTTTGTGTTTTTAAAAAGCATATTTACATATGCTGCTGTTTACTATCCCCCCCTTAGCCCCCAACCTCACTGATCCCCCCCCCCAAACAGCTCTATAACCCTCCCACTCTAACTTAATCTGCGCCATCTTAGGTACTGGCAAGCTGTCTGCCAGTACCCAGTTTAGAAGAAAACGTTTTTTTTTTGTTTTTTTTTTATTAACATTTTCTGTAGTGTAGCTTCCCCCCACACAAAACCAACCCCCCACCCCTCCACGATCTCTTTTTGTGCTTTTGCACAAACAAGATTAGGGCATTTTTTCTTAACAATATTTACCGTAGTGTAGCGGTTCCCACCCGCTCCCGCCCCGTGCACGCGCCCGCCCACCTCCGTGCACGCGCGCGCCCCCTAACGGTCCCGCCTCCTATCCCGCCCCCCTTGATGACACAGGATACACCGATGGCCGCCCACCCACCAACGATACCGGCCATCGATGCCCGGTGTAGAGAGGGCCACAGAGTGGCTCTCTCTGCATCGGATGGCCATGTAAGTTTATTGCAGGATGCCTCCATATCGAGGCATCACTGCAATAACCGGAAAGCAGCTGGAAGCGAGCAGGATCGCTTCCAGCTGCTTTCCACACCGAGGACGTGCAGGGTACGTCCTCAGGCGTTAACTGCCTTTTTTTTGAGGACGTACCCTGCACGTCCTCGGACATTAAGGGGTTAAAATTGCATGCCCTATCTGAATCAAGAAAATTTAATTTTGACTAGATTGTCCCTTTAAGGTAACATTCTTGCATATTTTCACTATGAAAATGTAAGCAGAAAAAGCCAAGCTTAAATAAGTTTAGACACAGATCAGTGTGTATTAAGCTAAATATATTTTTTCAAAATTAAGTCCTAGTAACTGGTTTATCTACATACTACATAGGCAATGACCTAATATTTAAAAGGGACTTTAAACACTAAATAAATGCTGGATAGAATGAGGAATTCAAAAGAAAAGATTAGCCTGAGAACAACATGTAGTTTGTTTTATTTGCTGATTAAATATTGACAAAATAAGTGTAAAGTTTTAGTGTCTATAAAACAATGGGAGCTGCCATGTTGTAACTTAGGTTACCTTCTCTGCTGTGGCCAATTAGAGACAGTTATAAATAGGTCAATAGAGTGAGCAGCCAATGGCTGTGTGGAACGTAACAGCGTTCTGTACTTCTATTCTGAAATTGTGAGCTTTTCAGTTCCTGTTCGAAATGTTATTACAGGAAAGGGGGACAAATAGATAAAGTATATTGCAGAGTTGTTTTTTTTCTAAATACAATTTATCATTTTATATTACCATTTCTATGTCCCTATAAAATAGTACAGGTCAGTGGCGTGTTTTTGTGATTTTGTTCTGCCCTAGACACTGTGAAATCTCCTGCCCCCCACAACAATTTTAGATCATATTTGCCTCATTTATTTTTACAACCAGAGGCCTAGGACCTATGGAGGGGTCATGCCCCCCCTCTGGACTAGATAGCCAGGGATAATACATTTTTTATTAAATTCATACATAAACAAACAAACTATTTGCATCACAGTATCTTGTTTTGTTCTAAGTATTACATAAGAAATCCATAATACAATATTTCATTATCACATGAACACTGGAAAAGCCAAATAAATTTAATGCAAAATGCACATTTGTATGGTTTTATGTTTGTTTCATTTCACTGATTTCCCTGTTCACCAGAACAAAAGAACTCTTGCTAACCAATCACAACCTAATACACATATATATCTCATGAACTCTTTGCACTTGTGCAGTTAAAGGGATATGGAACCTAAACATTTTCTTGTGTGATTTTAAAAAAACATAATTTATGTAAGAACTTACCTGATAAATTCATTTCTTTCATATTAGCAAGAGTCCATGAGCTAGTGACGTATGGGATATACATTCCTACCAGGAGGGGCAAAGTTTCCCAAACCTTAAAATGCCTATAAATACACCCCTCACCACACCCACAATTCAGTTTAACGAATAGCCAAGAAGTGGGGTGATAAAAAAGTGCGAAAGCATATAAAATAAGGAATTGGAATAATTGTGCTTTATACAAAAAAATCATAACCACCACAAAAAGGGTGGGCCTCATGGACTCTTGCTAATATGAAAGAAATGAATTTATCAGGTAAGTTCTTACATAAATTATGTTTTCTTTCATGTAATTAGCAAGAGTCCATGAGCTAGTGACGTATGGGATAATGATTACCCAAGATGTGGATCTTTCCACACAAGAGTCACTAGAGAGGGAGGGATAAAATAAAGACAGCCAATTCCTGCTGAAAATAATCCACACCCAAAATAAAGTTTAATAAAAAACATAAGCAGAAGATTCAGACTGAAACCGCTGCCTGAAGTACTTTTCTACCAAAAATTGCTTCAGAAGAAGAAAATACATCAAAAAGGTAGAATTGAAAAAGTATGCAAAGAGGACCAAGTTGCTGCTTTGCAAATCTGATCAACCGAAGCTTCATTCCTAAACGCCCAGGAAGTAGAAACTGACCTGGTAGAATGAGCTGTAATCCTCTGAGGCGGAGTTTTACCCGACTCAACATAGGCAAGATGAATTAAAGATTTCAACCAAGATGCCAAAGAAATGGCAGAAGCTTTCTGGCCTTTTCTAGAACCGGAAAAGATAACAAATAGACTAGAAGTCTTTCGGAAAGACTTAGTAGCTTCAACATAATATTTCAAAGCTCTAACAACATGCAAAGAATGCAATGCTTTCTCCTTAGAATTCTTAAGATTAGGACATAATGAAGGAACCACAATTTCTCTACTAATGTTGTTGGAAATCACAACTTTAGGTAAAAATTCAAAAGAAGTTCGCAACACCGCCTTATCCTGATGAAAAATCAGAAAAGGAGACTCACAAGAAAAGAGCAGATAATTCAGAAACTCTTCTGGCAGAAGAGATGGCCAAAAGGAACAAAACTTCCCAAGAAAGTAATTTAATGACCAATGAATGCATAGGTTCAAAGGGAGGAGCTTGAAGAGCTCCCAGAACCAAAATCAAACTCCAAGGAGGAGAAATTGACTTAATGACAGGTTTTATACGAACCAAAGCTTGTACAAAACAATGAATATCAGGAAGAATAGCAATCTTTCTGTGAAAAAGAACAGAAAGAGCAGAGATTTGTCCTTTCAAGGAACTTGCAGACAAACCCTTA
The DNA here is from genome assembly GCF_027579735.1 of Bombina bombina. NCBI lineage: Eukaryota > Metazoa > Chordata > Amphibia > Anura > Bombinatoridae > Bombina > Bombina bombina. The sequence goes on from NC_069503.1 coordinate 430,216,045, forward strand.
TCTAAACCATCCTGAAGAAACTGAAAAAAATTCTCGGCATTCTAAAAGAATGCCAAGAAAAATGATGAGAAAGACACCAAAAAATAAAAGTCTTCCAGACTCTATAATATATCTCTCTAGATACAGATTTACGAGCCTGTAACATAGTATTAATCACAGAGTCAGAGAAATCTCTTTGACCAAGAATCAAGCGTTCAATCTCCATACCTATAAATTTAAGGATTTCAGATCCTGATGGAAAAAAGGACCTTGCGACAGAAAGTCTGGTCTAACGGAAGAGTCCATGGTTGGCAAGAGGCCATCCGGACAAGATCCGCATACCAAACCTGTGAGGCCATGCCGGAGCTACCAGCAGAACAAACGAGCATTCCTTCAGTATCTTGGAGATTACTCTTGGAAGAAGAACTAGAGGCGGAAAAATATAGGCAGGATGATACTTCCAAGGAAGTGAAAATGCATCCACTGCCTCCGCCTGAGGATCCCGGGATCTGGACAGATATCTGATAAGTTTCTTGTTTAGATGAGACGCCATCAGATCTATTTCTGGAAGTTCCCACATTTGAACAATCTGAAGAAATACCTCTGGGTGAAGAGACCATTCGCCCGGATGGAACATTTGGCGGCTGAGATAATCCGCTTCCCAATTGTCTACACCTGGGATATAAACCGCAGAGATTAGACAGGAGCTGGATTCCGCCCAAACCAAAAAAATTTGAGATACTTCTTTCATAGCCAGAGGACTGTGAGTCCCTCCTTGATGATTGATGTATGCCACAGTTGTGACATTGTCTGTCTGAAAACAAATGAACGATTCTCTCTACAGAAGAGGCCAAAACTGAAGAGCTCTGAAAATTGCACGGAGTTCCAAAATATTGATCGGTAATCTCACCTCCTGAGATTCCCAAACTCCTTGTGCCGTCAGAGATCCCCACACAGCTCCCCAACCTGTGAGACTTGTATCTGTTGAAATTACAGTCCAGGTCGGAAGCACAAAAAGAAGCCCCCTAAATTAAACAATGGTGATCTGTCCACCACGTTAGAGAGTGTCGAACAATCGGTTTTTAAAGATATAAATTGAGATATCTTTGTGTAATCCTTGCACCATTGATTCAGCATACAGAGCTGAAGAGGTCGCATGTGAAAACGAGCAAAGGGGATCGCGTCCGATGCAGCAGTCATAAGACCTAGAATTTCCATGCATAAGGTTACCGAAGGGAATGATTGTGACTGAAGGTTTCGACAAGCTGAAATCAATTTTATACGTCTTTTGTCTGTTAAAGACAGAGTCATGGACACTGAATCTATCTGGAAACCCAGAAAGGTTACCCTTGACTGAGGAATCAATGAACTTTTTGGTAAATTGATCCTCCAACCATGATCTTGAAGAAACAACACAAATCGATTCGCATGAGATTCTTCGAATGAGAAGACTGAGCAAATACCAAGATAATCGTCCAAATAAGGAAATACCAAAACCCCGTTCTCTGAATACAGAAAGAAGGGCACCGAGAATCTTTGAAAAAAATTCTTGGAACTGAGGCTAGGCCAAATGGTAGAGCCACAAAACTGGTAATGCTTGTCTAAAAAGAGAATCTCAGACACTAAAAATGATCTGGATGAATCGGAATATGCAGATACACATCCTGTAAATCTATTGTAGACATATAATGCCCTTACTAAACAAAAGGCAGAATAGTCCTACAGTAACCATCTTGAATGTTGGTATCCTTACATAACGATTCAATATTGATAGATCCGGAACTGGTCTGAAGGAATTGACCTTCTTTGGTACAATGAAGAGATAAAATAAAACCCTAGTCCCTGTTCCAGAACTGGAACTGGCATAATTACTCCAGCCAACTCTAGATCTGAAACACATTTCAGAAATGCTGAGCCTTGCTGTGTTAACTGGGACACAGGAAAGAAAAAAATCTCTTAGCAGGAGGCCTTAACTTGAAGCCAATTCTGTACCTTTCTGAAACAATGTTCTGAAACCAGAGATTGAGAACGGAATTGATCCAAATTCCTTTGAAGAAAACGTAATCTGCCCCATACCAGCTGAACTGGAAAAAAGGGCCGCACCTTCATGGGTACTTAGGAGCTGACTATAGGTTTCTATAAGGCTTGGATATATTCCAAACTGGAAAAAGTTTCCAAACTGATACCGCTCCTGAGGATGAAGGATCAGGCTTTTGTTCCTTATTATGAAAAAAAGAACGAAAAAATGATTATTACCCTGGACAGAAAGGGAAAATAAAGTTGACTTAGAAGACATATCAGCATTCCAAGTTTAATCCATAAAGCTTTTCTAGCTAAAATAGCTAGAGACATATACCTGACATCAACACTAATGATATCAAAAGATGGTATCACCAATAAAATTATTAGCATGTTATAGAATAATAATAATGCTATAAAATTATGATCTGTTACTTGTTGTGCTAAAACTTCTAACCAAAAAGTTGAAGCTGCAGCAACATCCGGTAAAAATATAGCAGGTCTAAGAAGATTACCTGAACATAAGTAAACTTTTCTTAGAAAGGATTCAATTTTCTTATCTAAAGGATCCTTAAATTTAGTACTATCTGCCGTAGAAATAGTAGTACATTTTAGCAGGAATAGAGACAGCCCCAAACATTAGGGATTTTGTCCCAAAAAACTCTAATCTGTCAGATGGCACAGGATATAATTGCTTAAACGTTTAGAAGGAGTAAAAGAATTACCCAAATTATTCCATTCCCTGGAAATTACTTCAGAAAAAACATCAGGGAGATTAAACACTTCTGGAATAACTACAGGAGATTTAAAAACCCTATTTAAACGTTTGGATTCAGTATCAAGAGGACCAGAATCCTCTATATCTTAAAGCAATTAATACTTCTTTAAAATAAAGAACGAATAAATTCCATCTTGAACAAATACAAAGATTTATCAGCATCAACCTCTGAGACAGAAACCTCTGAACCAGAAGAACCATTATCAGTATCAGAATGATGATGTTCATTTAAAAATTCATCTGAAAAAAAGAGAAGTTTTAAAGGACTTTTATGTAAACTAGAAGGAGAAATAACAGACATAGCCTTCTAAATGGATTTAAAAAATAAAATCTCTTATGTTTATCAGGAACACTCTGAAATTTAGATGTTGACGGAACAGCAACAGGTAATATAACAGTACTAAAGGAAATTTTATCTGCATTAATAAGTTTGTCATGACATGCAATACAAACAACAGCTGGAGAAACAGATACCAAAAATTTATAGCAGATACACTTAGCTTGGTAGCTCCAGCCCCGGCAGTGATTTTCCTAAAGTATCTTCTGACTCAGTTGCAACGTGGAACATCTTGCAATATGTAATAGAAAAAACAACATATAAAGCAAAATTGAACAAAATCCTTAAATGACAGTTTCAGGAATGGGAAAAAAATGCCAGTGAACAAGCTTCTAGCAACCAGAAGCAATAAATAATGAGACTTAAATAATGTGGAGACAAAAGCGACGCCCATATTTTTTTAGCGCCAAACAAGACGCCCACATTATTTGGCGCCTAAATGCTTTTGGCGCCAAAAATGACGCCACATCCGGAACGCCGACATTTTTGCCGCAAAATAACGTCAAAAAAATGACGCAACTTCCGGCGACACGTATGACGCCGGAAACGGAAAATAATTTTTGCGCCAAAAAAATCCGCGCCAAGAATGACGCAATAAAATGAAGCATTTTCAGCCCCCGCGAGCCTAACAGCCCACAGGGAAAAAAAGAGTCAAATTTTTGAAAGGTAAGAAAAAATGATTAATTCAAATGCATTATCCCAAATATGAAACTGATTGTCTGAAAAATAAGGAAAGTTGAACATTCTGAGTCAAGGCAAATAAATGTTTGAATACATATATTTAGAACTTTATAAACAAAGTGCCCAACCATAGCTTAGAGTGTCACAGAAAAACAGAATTTATGCTTACCTGATAAATTACTTTCTCCAACGGTGTGTCCGGTCCACGGTGTCATCCATTACTTGTGGGATATTCTCCTCCCCCACAGGGAAAGGCAAGGAGAGCACACAGCAAGAGCTGTCCATATAGTCCCTCCCAGGCTCCGCCCCCCCAGTCATTCGACCGACGGTTAGGAGAAAAAAAGGAGAAACTATAGTGTGCCGTGGTGACTGTAGTGTATAGAGAAAGAAATTCTTCAAACCTGATTAAAAAACCAGGGCGGGCCGTGGACCGGACACACCGTTGGAGAAAGTAATTTATCAGGTAAGCATAAATTCTGTTTTCTCCAACATTGGTGTGTCCGGTCCACGGTGTCATCCATTACTTGTGGGAACCAATACCAAAGCTTTAGGACACGGATGAAGGGAGGGCGCAAATCAGGTTACCTAAACAGAAGGCACCACGGCTTGCAAAACCTTTCTCCCAAAAATAGCCTCCGAAGAAGCAAAAGTATCAAATTTGTAGAATTTGGACAAAGTGTGCAGAGAAGACCAGGTCGCTGCCTTACATATCTGATCAACAGAAGCCTCGTTCTTGAAGGCCCATTTGGAAGCCACAGCCCTAGTAGAGTGAGCTGTGATTCGTTCAGGAGGCTGCCGTCCGGCAGTCTCGTAAGCCAATCGTATGATGCTTTTCAGCCAAAAGGAAAGAGAGGTAGCAGTAGCTTTTTTGACCTCTCCTCTTGCCAGAATAAACTACAAACAGAGAAGACGTTTGTCTGAAATCCTTTGTTGCTTCTAAAAAGAACTTTAAAGCACGGACTACATCTAAATTGTGTAACAAGCGTTCCTTCTTTGAAACTGGATTCGGACACAAAGAAGGCACAACTATTTCCTGGTTAATATTCTTGTTGGAAACAACCTTTGGAAGGAAACCAGGTTTAGTACGCAAAACAACCTTATCTGAATGGAACACCAGATAGGGCGGATTACACTGCAGAGCAGATAATTCAGAAACTCTTCTAGCAGAAGAATAGCAACCAAAAACAGAACTTTCCAAGATAACAACTTGATATCTATGGAATGTAAGGGTTCAAACGGAACCCCTTGAAGAACTGAAAGAACCAAATTTAGACTCCAGGGAGGAGTCAAGGGTCTGTAAACAGGCTTGATCCTGACCAAAGCCTGAACAAAAGCTTGAACATCTGGCACAGCTGCCAGTCGTTTGTGTAACAAGACAGATAAAGCAGAAATCTGTCCTTTTAGAGAACTCGCTGATAATCCCTTATCCAAACCTTCTTGGAGAAAGGAAAGGATCCTAGGAATTTTAATCTTACTCCATGAGAATCCCTTGGATTCACACCAACAGATATATCTTTTCCATATTTTATGGTAATCTTTCTAGTCACAGGTTTTCTGGCTTGTACCAGAGTATCTATCACAGAATCCGAAAACCCACGCTTAGACAAAATCAAGCGTTCAATTTCCAAGCAGTCAGCTGGAGAGAAACTAGATTTGGATGTTCGAATGGACCTTGTACTAGAAGATCCTGTCTCAAAGGTAGCTTCCATGGTGGAGCCGATGACATATTCACCAGGTCTGCATACCAAGTCCTGCGTGGCCACGCAGGAGCTATCAAAATCACCGAGGCCTTCTCCTGTTTGATCCTGGCTACCAGCCTGGGAATGAGAAGGAACGGTGGAAACGCATAAGCTAGGTTGAAAGTCCAAGGCGCCACTAATGCATCCACTAGAGTCGCCTTGGGATCCCTGGATCTGGACCCGTAGCAAGGAACCTTGAAGTTCTGATGAGACGCCATCAGATCCATGTCTGGAATGCCCCATAATTGGGTCAACTGGGCAAACACCTCCGGGTGGAGTTCCCACTCCCCCGGATGAAAGGTCTGACGACTCAGATAATCCGCCTCCCAGTTTTCCACTCCTGGGATGTGGATCGCAGACAGGTGGTAGGAGTGATCCTCTGCCCATTTGATGATCTTGGTCACCTCTCTCATCGCCAGGGAACTCCTTGTTCCCCCCTGATGGTTGAAGTAAGCAACAGTCGTCATGTTGTCTGATTGGAATCTTATGAATCTGGCCTTTGCTAGTTGAGGCCAAGCCCGGAGAGCATTGAATATCGCTCTCAGTTCCAGGATGTTTATCGGGAGAAGAGACTCTTCCCGAGACCATAGACCCTGAGCTTTCAGGGAATCCCAGACCGCGCCCCAGCCTAATAGACTGGCGTCGGTCGTGACAATGCCCCACTCTGGTCTGCGGAAGATCATTCCCTGGGACAGGTGATCCTGAGTCAGCCACCAACGGAGTGAGTCTCTGGTCTTCTGATCTACTTAAATCACTGGAGACAAGTCTGTATAGTCCCCATTCCACTGTTTGAGCATGCACAGTTGTAATGGTCTTAGATGAATTCGCGCAAAAGGAACTATGTCCATTGCTGCAACCATCAACCCTACTACTTCCATGCACTGAGCTATGGAAGGCCGTAGAACAGAGTGAAGAACTTGACAAGCGTTTAGAAGCTTTGACTCTCTGACATCTGTCAGGAAAATCTTCATTTCTAAAGAATCTATTATTGTTCCCAAGAAAGGGACTCTTGTTGACGGAGACGGGGAACTTTTTTCTATGTTCACCTACCACCCGTGAGATCTGAGAAAGGCTAGAACAATGTCTGTGTGAGCCTTTGTCTTTGAAAGAGATGACGCTTGAATTAGGATGTCGTCCAAGTAAGGTGCCACTGCAATGCCCCTGGGTCTTAGAACCGCTAGAAGGGACCCGAGCACCTTTGTGAAAATCCTTGGAGCAGTGGCTAGTCCGAATGGGAGAGCCACAATAGGTAATGTTTGTCCAGAAAGGCGAACCTTAGGAACTGATGATGATCTCTGTGGATAGGAATATGCAGATACGCATCCTTTAGATCCACAGTAGTCATAAATTGACCCTCCTGGATTGTAGGTAAAATCGTTCGAATAGTTTCCATTTTGAACGATGGCACTCTGAGAAATTTGTTTAGAATTTTTAAATCCAGAATTGGTCTGAAAGTTCCCTCTTTTTTTGGGAACTACAAACAGATTTGAGTAAAACCCCTGACCTTGTTCCACAGTTGGAACTGGGAGTATCACTCCCATCTTTAACAGGTCTTCTACACAATGTAAGAATGCCTGTCTCTTTACTTGGTTTGAAGATAAGTGAGACATGTGGAACCTTCCCCTTGGGGGTAGTTCCTTGAATTCTAGAAGATAACCCTGAGAGACTATTTCTAGTGCCCAGGGATCCTGAACATCTCTTGCCCAAGCCTGAGCAAAGAGAGAGAGAGTCTGCCCCCTACTAGATCCGGTTCTGGATCGGGGGCTACCTCTTCATGCTGTCTTGGTAGCAGCAGCAGGTTTCTTGGCCTGTTTACCCTTGTTCCAGCCTTGCATTGTTTTCCAAGCTGGTTTAGTCTGGGAAGCGTTACCCTCTTGTCTAGAGGCTGCCGAGTTGGAAGCCGGTCCGTTCCTGAAATTGCGAAAGGAACGAAAATTGGACTTATTCTTAGCCTTGAAAGGTTTATCTTGTGGGAGGGCATGGCCCTTTCCCCCAGTGATGACTGAAATAATCTCTTTCAATTCTGGCCCAAAAGGGGTCTTACCTTTGAAAGGGGTATTAAGCAATTTTGTCTTGGAAGATACATCCGCCGACCAAGACTTTAGCCAGAGAGCTCTGCGTGCCACAATTGTAAACCCTGAATTTTTTGCCGCTAACCTCGCTAACTGCAAAGCGGCGTCTAAAATAAAGGAATTAGCTAACTTAAGTGCGTAAATTCTGTCCATGACTTCCTCATACGGAGTCTCCCTACTGAGCGCCTCTGTAGTGACAGGAATAATGCACGAAATAGGTTGAAGGAGGTAACCTTGCTGTACAAAAATCTTTTTAAGCAAACCCTCCAATTTTTTATCCATAGGATCTTTGAAAGCACAATTGTCCTCAATAGGAATGGTCGTGCGCTTGGCTAGAGTAGAAAACTCCCCCTCGACCTTAGGGACTGTTTGCCATGTGTCCTTCCTGGGGTCGACCATAGGGAACAATTTCTTAAATATAGGAGGAGGGACAAAAGGTATGCCTGGCTTCTCCCACTCCTTATTCACTATGTCCGCCACCCGTTTAGGTATCGGAAAAGCATCAGGGCGCACCGGGACCTCAAGGAACTGTCCATCTTGCACAATTTTTCTGGGTTGACCAGATTGTCACAATCATCCATAGTAGATAGCACCTCCTTAAGTAATGCGCGGAGATGCTCTAATTTAAATTTAAATGTCACAACATCAGGTTCTGCCTGCTGAGAAATTCTTCCTGTATCAGAAATTTCCCCATCTGACAAACCCTCCCTCACTGCCACTTCAGATTGGTGTGAGGGTATGACAGAAAAATTATCATCAGCGCCCTCCTGCTCTACAGTGTTTAAAACAGAGCAATCGCGCTTTCTCTGAAATGCTGGCATTTTGGATAAAATATTAGCTATGGAGTTATCCATTACTGCCGTCAATTACTGCATAGTAACAAGCATTGGCGCGCTAGAAGTACTAGGGGTCGCCTGCGCGGGCATAACTGGTATAGACACAGAAGGAGATGATGTAGAACTATGTCTACTTCCTTCATCTGAGGAATCATCCTGGGCAACTTTACAATTTGTGACAGTTCTGTCCTTACTTTGTTTGGACGCAATGGCACAATTATCACACTATATTTGAAGGGGGAACCACATTGGCTACCATACATACAGAACATGATCTATCTGAAGGTACAGACATGTTAAACAGGCTTAAACTGGTTAATAAAGCACAAAAACCGTTTTAAAACAAAACCGTTACTGTCTCTTTAAATGTTAAACAGGGCACACTTTATTACTGAATATGTGAAAAACTATGAAGGAATTATCCAATCTTTACCAAATTTTCACCACAGTGTCTTAATACATTCAAAGTATTGCACCCCAATTTTCAAGCTGTTAACCCTTAAAATGTGGAAACCGGAGCCGTTTTTCATTTTAACCCCCTTACAGTCCCAGCCACAGCCTTTGCTGCAACTTCACCAATCCCAGGGGGGTATATGATACCAAATGAAGCCTTCTAGGAACGTTTTTAGTGGATTCCAGACCCTCACACATGCAGCTGCATGTACTGAACTCAAAATTAACTGCACAGTAATGGAGCGAAAATGAGGCTCTGCCTACTACAGAGAAAGGCCCTTCCTGACTGGGAAGGTGTCTTAACAAGTGCCTGGTGCTAAAAAACGTTCCCCAATGTTATAAAAGTGTGAAATTCAACTTCAAACTGCATATAATACTTAAATAAAGCAATCGATTTAGCCCCTAAAAGTGTCTACCAGTTTATAGCCCATAATAAGCCCTTTATTCTGTTTGAGACTAAGAAAATGGCTTACCAATCCCCATGAGGGGAAAATGACAGCCTTCCAGCATTACACAGTCTTGTTAGAAAAATGGCTAGTCATACCTTGAGCAGAAAAGTCTGCAAACTGTTCCCCCCAACTGAAGTTATCTCATCTCAACAGTCCTATGTGGGAACAGCAACTTATTTTAGTAACTGCTGCTAAAATCATAATCCTCTCACAAACAGAAATCTTCATCTCTTTCTGTTTCAGAGTAAATAGTACATACCAGCACTATTTTAAAATAACAAACTCTTGATAGAAGAATAAAAAACTACAACTAAACACCACAAACTCCTCACCATCCCCGAGGAGATGCTACTTGTTCAGAGCGGCAAGGAGAATGACTGGGGGGGCGGAGCCTGGGAGGGACTATATGGACAGCTCTTGCTGTGTGCTCTCCTTGCCTTTCCCTGTGGGGGAGGAGAATATCCCACAAGTAATGGATGACACCGTGGACCGGACACACCAATGTTGGAGAAATAAGATTTACTTACCCCAGGACACTCATCTACATGTTTGTAGAAAGCCAAACCAGTACTGAAACGAGAATCAGCAGAGGTAATGGTATATATAAGAGTATATCGTCGATCTGAAAAGGGAGGTAAGAGATGAATCTCTACGACCGATAACAGAGAACCTATGAAATAGACCCCGTAGAAGGAGATCACTGCATTCAAATAGGCAATACTCTCCTCACATCCCTCTGACATTCACTGCACGCTGAGAGGAAAACCGGGCTCCAACTTGCTGCGGAGCGCATATCAACGTAGAATCTAGCACAAACTTACTTCACCACCTCCATCGGAGGCAAAGTTTGTAAAACTGAATTGTGGGTGTGGTGAGGGGTGTATTTATAGGCATTTTAAGGTTTGGGAAACTTTGCCCCTCCTGGTAGGAATGTATATCCCATACATCACTAGCTCATGGACTCTTGCTAATTACATGAAAGAAAAAAAGTTTCCAATTTACTTCCATTTTCAAATTGGCTTAGTTCCCATGATATTCTTTGTTGAAGAGATACATAGGTAGGCATCTGGAGCACTACATGGCAGGAACTAGTGCTGCCATCTAGTGCTCTTGCAAATGGATAACATTCTTGTAAAACTGCTGCCATGTAGTGCTGCATTAAAGGGACACTCAATCAAAATTAAACTTTTATTATTCAGATAGAGCATGCCATTTTAAACAACTTTCCAATTTACTTCAATTAACTAAATGTGCACAGTCTTTTTATATTTAAACTTTTTTGAGTCACCAGCTCCTACTGAGCATGTGCAAGAATAAGTGTGTATGCATTTGTGAATGGCTGATGGCTGTCACATGGTACGTGTATGCATTTGTGATTGGCTGGTGGCTGTCACATGGTACAGGGGGAGTGGAAAAAGACATAACTTTTAAAAAATTAAAAAAAAAAATCTGATACTCATTTGAAGTTCAGACTAAGTGCTATTGCATTGTCTTGTTATCTGGCAATTGTTGATTATGCAAATGTACTGTGTTGACTGGTCCTTTAAGTGTCTGGCTTTTCAAAAAAATATACCAAGAGAATGAAGAAAATTTGATTGAAGAAAATTAGAAAGTTGTTGTCATGATACACTCATGTGGCGTAGTTGATACCTGGATCAGCCACCCAGCAGAGGTGGTATTGTGGTCTCAGCATTGCCAGGTTTAATGTGAACTGTTCTTCACATTAAACCCACCCCCCCATTCTCTAGGTACCTTGGTTTACTTGCATAGAATGTCTAGTCATAAATTAAAAACAAGGGCGGTGTTCTTGACAAGACAAAGAAATACCTGGGTTATAACTGAATTACAGAAAAAAAAAAAAAGTTAGGCAGAACCAGCCTGGGACAAAAAGAGCTAACATCTAAGGGTGTTCTCCACAAACCTATTGGAGTCTGGATAATAATTATATAGGTATTGTGTTCTTATGTTATGTCCTATTTTATTTTAAAGAACTATAGCTTTGCACATATCTCTTGTTATTTTGAAAGGTTTTATAATTTGGCAGTGTGTAACCTGTATTGGTATTTTTGTTATTTAACATATAGAAAATATAATTCTGACTTTGGGCTCTAATATCTGAATTCACACTCTGAAGAGATAAGGTTAAAGGCACATTACCTAATTGTTGATTGTGTTAGTTATTGGGTTTCCAAGACACCCTTTTTAATTATAAATTGTTGGTGGTGGGAGCGAGTAGTAACTGCAGTGGTGTAGGCAGGATTTGGGGGTTAATTTTGTGTCCCTTTAGGTCCTTTGTAGAGCTGAAGTTAAGGGAACCAGGAGCTGAGTGCTATTAACATCTTCATGCCCACACTCTCCCCATTGTGACGGTTGGGTGGAAAGGCTTAATCGTCACAGTTGCTTAAAATTGTATGCTCTATCTGAATCATGAAAGAAAATTTTGGGTTGCATATCCCTTTATAAAATTAGCTGCTCTCTTTGCATCTTTTAAGGTGGTTTAGCAATGATTCAGTTTAGTTATGATAATTTATTAAACAGGTATTTAAACAAACATACATAAATGTATTTCTTTCTAATCTCTGTGTAATTGCTAAATATGTGTGTGTATATATATATATATATATATATATATATATATATATATATATACATATACACACACACATATATACACACACACAATAATATTCACAATGAAACTACTTAAAGGGTTAGAAATCTTTTCAAATTTGTATGAATGAAAAATAAAATTATAAGATACCTCAATACTTAAACTTTTACATACACTTACTTTAATCCAAAAACGAAGCTTCTAATACAAATGAAATAATATTTTAATTTCTTCTAAAAACGGCTCTAACGACCGCCCATAAAGAAGGCTGGAGTTCTCAAGAATTAATTCTCACATCCTCCAATCGCACTGCACTATCACATCCCATTAAAACTGACCAATCAAGAAATAGAACTCTTTAGACTCTGATTTTGTGTACCTAAGAAGTTTTCTTACTGGCTAAGAACGCAACCTTAGTCTGTGAGTGAACATCAGACATGTTATGCCTTTTGCAAAATTGCATGCGCTGTATAATTCAAGTGCAATCGCATGCGCGCTGTACACTTGAACTCCTGTTCGCCATTTTTATTTCTCTGCTCCCACGCATGGGCATACACAGCCTACAGTCATAATCACACTGATTATGACATTGTCAAATATGCTCGTCAGTCTGGGGGTTTCTAAACACTTAGCTAGAAATTATGCAGTAGCTCTGTGGGTTCCTCCAAGTCTGACTTGCATTGCCTATGTCCGCTCCGTCTTCTGATCTCGGATGTGCCACTCCCACAATGTTACACAGTGCAGGATTGATGACAAGCCAGCTGACACTAAACTAGTAGAAATCCATTTGCGCATGCGTGGGTCAGATACCATAGGAAATGCGCATGCGGGCCGCCATGATTGTTCTACTCAGGTAGAACACGCTAATTTCCTGTTAGTAATGAGGACAAAAAATGGGCTTGGCAGCAATAATAATTTAATCAGGGAAATACAAGTAAACCAAAAAAAAATGCTTATACATGTCATTTGCACTTTATAAGTATTTGATAAAAGGTTTTGAAATATGGAAAGTTTATTTTGGGGTTTACTATCCCTTTAACATGCCCACTGCTATTGCAAATAATGCTTTCCTTATGACAGTTAGTGCAAAGAATAAATGGCTACAGACAAGGTTAGCCTTTCAATAATGAAACATTTTATACACTGTTAAATGTTGAGTTTAATGGTCCTTTAGATATAATAAATATTAGAGCTTAGTGTCCATTACATAGAAAATCTTGAAATATAGTAAATCCTATTTTTAAATATTGTATAAAATGACTACAAGATTTACTTAAAGTGATGGTAAACTCTCCACTTCATCTAACATATCACTACATTCCGTATATGTTTTTATATTTAATTCATCGGTTGTAATAAAGATGCACTATAACTTTCTTTCTTTTTAATATAGATATGAAATTCAAAATACCCCGCGCTCCTCCGCCCACTTCAAAAGTCAATTTTTCTGTGAGCTAACGGTTTTACTTAAACTCCATCTAAATTATCCCTTACATTTCAGGTCTGTTTTTAAAAAGGGGAGAGTTTACAATCACTTTAATGAAACAGTAAAGTCAAAATTAGAAAATTTCTTTATTCAGATAGAAAATTGTTTAAAATTGCATTCTCTATTTCTCTTTTGAAATTTGCCTTGTTCTCTTAATATACTTTGTTAAAAAGTAAATCTAAGTGGACTCATAGCCATTAGAAGTGTGCACATGTTGTTAGCACTCTACGACAGCAGTGTTTGCAACATTGTATAACATTACTACAAAGATTGTTGCATAACTTCCATGTTTCAGATAGGGCATTCAATATTTAAGAGACATTTCTGTTATTACATTTACTATGTTCTCTTGTTATCCTTCATTGAAAAGCATACCTATGTAGGCTCAAGTGAAACTATTTACTACTGGAGGCTGGCTGGTGATTGGTGGCTACACTCATATCTTTTGTCATTGGCTCACAAGATGTGTTCATTGCTGCTCTGGAGCTGAAGAGATGCACAGTACCATTAATTTTAACCCTTTTCTCAGCAGTAAGGACATAATCAAAATACAGTTTGTTTTCTCAGTTGTGGTGGAAGTGAAGCAAATAAAATAAAAAAAATCTAACTTACAGAAGGCCATACATACATTTATACATAGAAGGGAAAATTTACCCATGTATACACATATTTGAATTATTTTTGTGTGTGAAAGATTACAAAGAAAGGTTTCTTTAGATATTTTGTTCTGTATTTCTTGCTCCTTGGTGCAGTAAATGAACAGTATCACTCTGACTCATCCTTCACACAAATAGATTTTCAATGGATAGAGACTGGATTACATTAATACGAGGATAACCTCATAATATCGACCTTCACTGCCTCTGCACAATAATACAAAACTATTACAGAAGGACTGGAGCGGAAAAGCAAAAGGAAAGCATGTGCCAGGGAGGTGAAAAACAAAATAGGATTGCAGAAAACATAATCCTTTTACACACACTTTTTTATTATTATAAAGAAGGTCGTTTGTTTTTGTGTGTTTTGTGTGTGTAATTTATAATAATTTTTATTAAATAAATTTATGTTTAATTATGCAATTAATTTTTGCTTTGGATAGCAGAAAACTATATAATAATATTAGAAAATATTACAATGCCTCCACCCAGCTATTTCATAATGCAGCCTGGCTATTTTATAATGCTACCCGGCTGGCCACATTCTCTCAATTTCATTATATAATTAACTATATCTATATACATATCTATATCTATATATATATATATATATATATATATATATATATATATATATATATATATATATATACATACATATACATACATACATACATATACACAAAAACATACACACTCACCGGCCACTTTATTAGGTATACCTATTCAATTGCTTGGTAACACAAATTGCCAATCAGCCAATCACATGGCAGCAACTCAATGCATTTAGGCATCTAGACGTCGTGAAGACGGCTTGCTGAAGTTCAAACCGAACATCAGAATGGGGAAGAAATGGGATTTAAGGGACTTTGAATGTGGCATGGTTGTTAGTGCCAGAAAATTGGACAATAGAAGATTGGAAAAAAAACATTGTGTCTGGTCCGATGAGTCTCGATTTCAGCTGCGACATTTAGATGGTAGGGTCCGAATTTGGTGTAAACAACATGAAAGAATGGATCAATCCTGCCTTGTATCAACGGTTCAGGCTGGTGGTGTAATGGTGTGGGGGATATTTTCTTGGCACACTTTGGGCCCCTTAGTACCAATTGAGCATCGTTTAAATGCCACAGCCTACCTGAGTATTGTTGCTGACCATGTCCATCCCTTTATGACTACAGTGTACCCATCTTCTGAGGCTAATTCCAGCAGGATAATGCACCATGTCCCAAAGCTCAAATCATCTCAAACTGGTTTCTTGAATATGATGAGTTCACTGTACTCCTATGGCCTCCACAGTCAGCAGATCTCAACCCAATAGAGCACCTTTGGGATGTGGTGGAACGGGAGACTTGCATCATGGATGTGGAGCCGACAAATCTGCAGCAACTGCGTGATGCTATCATGTCAATATGGACCAAAGCCTCTGAGGAATGTTTCCAAACACCTTGTTGAATCTATGCCACAAAGAATTACGGCAGTTCTGAAGGCAAACGGGGTCCAACCTGGTACTAGCAAGGTGTACCTAATTAAGTGGCTGGTGAGGGTATATATATTACACACACATATCTATCTCTATCTCTCTCTCTCTCTCTCTCTCTCTCATATATATAAATCAAATATAGTCAGCTGGAGAGCACTCTAACTTCTCAGGTCACTCTGCCAGGGTGCATGCAGGGGTTGAATAATATTGATGAACAGAGGCAGCACTCACTGGTCTTTTTTAAAAAATGTGTCATTTATTTCGTCAGTGAATGCTAGCTTTATTTATTTTTTGTTTGCAAAATCTGCAGCCATAAACCCTGGTAGCTGAATTGCTTTGAAGGGAGAGATATCATTTCATATGAACTATAAACATCTTTCGTTGGTAAATATTTTCAGAAACAAATTAATTAATTTAGGCATTTTTGTAGTATTATGGATAATTGTTTTTCATAGCTTTCATCTTTTAAACAGATTTCTATGAATGGGTATCGGGTAGTTCCATAAACTAGACAGACATTCTGAAAACAGCAGCAGAATCAAGAAAACAGAATTTATGTTTACCTGATAAATTACTTTCTCCAACGGTGTGTCCGGTCCACGGCGTCATCCTTACTTGTGGGATATTCTCTTCCCCAACAGGAAATGGCAAAGAGCCCAGCAAAGCTGGTCACATGATCCCTCCTAGGCTCCGCCTACCCCAGTCATTCGACCGACGTTAAGGAGGAATATTTGCATAGGAGAAACCATATGTTACCGTGGTGACTGTAGTTAAAGAAAATAAATTATCAGACCTGATTAAAAAAACCAGGGCGGGCCGTGGACCGGACACACCGTTGGAGAAAGTAATTTATCAGGTAAACATAAATTCTGTTTTCTCCAACATAGGTGTGTCCGGTCCACGGCGTCATCCTTACTTGTGGGAACCAATACCAAAGCTTTAGGACACGGATGAAGGGAGGGAGCAAATCAGGTCACCTAAATGGAAGGCACCACGGCTTGCAAAACCTTTCTCCCAAAAATAGCCTCAGAAGAAGCAAAAGTATCAAATTTGTAAAATTTAGAAAAAGTGTGCAGTGAAGACCAAGTCGCTGCCTTACATATCTGATCAACAGAAGCCTCGTTCTTGAAGGCCCATGTGGAAGCCACAGCCCTAGTGGAGTAAGCTGTGATTCTTTCAGGAGGCTGCCGTCCGGCAGTCTCATAAGCCAATCGGATAATGCTTTTAATCCAGAAGGAGAGAGAGGTAGAAGTTGCTTTTTGACCTCTCCGTTTACCAGAATAAACAACAAACAAAGACAAAGTTTGTCTGAAATCCTTAGTAGCTGCTAAGTAAAATTTGAGAGCACGAACTACATCCAAGTTGTGCAACAAACGTTCCTTCTTTGAAACTGGATTAGGACACAAAGAAGGCACAACTATCTCCTGGTTAATGTTTTTGTTAGAAACAACTTTTGGAAGAAAACCAGGTTTAGTACGCAAAACCACCTTATCTGCATGGAACACCAGATAAGGAGAAGAACACTGCAGAGCAGATAATTCTGAAACTCTTCTAGCAGAAGAAATTGCAACCAAAAACAAAACTTTCCAAGATAATAACTTAATATCAACGGAATGTAAGGGTTCAAACGGAACCCCCTGAAGAACTGAAAGAACTAGGTTGAGACTCCAAGGAGGAGTCAAAATTTTGTAAACAGGCTTGATTCTAACCAGAGCCTGAACAAAGGCTAGAACATCTGGCACAGCTGCCAGCTTTTTGTGAAGTAACACAGACAAGGCAGAAATCTGTCCCATCAAGGAACTTGCAGATAATCCTTTTTCCAATCCTTCTCGAAGGAAGGATAGACTCTTAGGAATCTTAACCTTGTCCCAAGGGAATCCTGCAGATTCACACCAACAGATATACCAAATTATGTGGTAATTTTTCTGAGAACCCTCGCTTTGATAAGATCAAGCGTTCAATCTCCAAACAGTCAGCTGGAGTGGGTCGAACGGACCTAGAACAAGAAGGTCTCGTCTCAAAGGTAGCTTCCATGGTGGAGCCGATGACATATTCACCAGATCTGCATACCAAGTCCTGCGTGGCCACGCAGGAGCTATCAAAATCACCGACGCCCTCTCCTGATTGATCCTGGCTACCAGCCTGGGGATGAGAGGAAACGGCGGGAACACATAAGCTAGTTTGAAGGTCCAAGGTGCTACTAGTGCATCCACTAGAGCCGCCTTGGGATCCCTGGATCTGTACCCGTAGTAAGGAACTCTGAAGTTCTGACGAGAGGCCATCAGATCCGTGTCTGGAATGCCCCACGGTTGAGTGACTTGGGCAAAGATTTCCGGATGGAGTTCCCACTCCCCCGGATGCAATGTCTGACGACTCAGAAAATCCACTTCCCAATTTTCCACTCCTGGGATGTGGATAGCAGACAGGTGGCAGGAGTGAGACTCCGCCCATAGAATGATTTTGGTCACTTCTTCCATCGCTAGGGAACTCCTTGTTCCCCCCTGATGGTTGATGTATGAACTTGGCCCTCGCTAGCTGAGGCCAAGCTTTGAGAGCATTGAATATCGCTCTCAGTTCCAGAATATTTATCGGTAGAAGAGATTCTACCCGAGACCAAAGACCCTGAGCTTTCAGGGATCCCCAGACCGCGCCCCAGCCCATCAGACTGGCGTCGGTCGTGACAATGACCCACTCTGGTCTGCGGAAGGTCATCCCTTGTGACAGGTTGTCCAGGGACAGCCACCAACGGAATGAGTCTCTGGTCCTCTGATTTACTTGTATCTTCGGAGACAAGTCTGAATAGTCCCCATTCCACTGACTGAGCATGAACAGTTGTAATGGTCTTAGATGAATGCGCACAAAAGGAACTATGTCCATTGCCGCTACCATCAAACCTATCACTTCCATGCACTGCGCTATGGAAGGAAGAGGAACGGAATGAAGTATCCGACAAGAGTCTAGAAGTTTTGTTTTTCTGGCTTCTGTCAGAAAAATCCTCATTTCTAAGGAGTCTATTATAGTTCCCAAGAAGGGAACCCTCGTTGACGGAGATAGAGAACTCTTTTCCACGTTCACTTTCCATCCGTGAGATCTGAGAAAGGCCAGGACAATGTCCGTGTGAGCCTTTACTTGAGGAAGGGACGACGCTCGAATCAGAATGTCGTCCAAGTAAGGTACTACAGCAATGCCCCTTGGTCTTAGCACCGCCAGAAGGGACCCTAGTACCTATGAGAACTTGTCCAGGAATGCAAACCTTAGGAACCGATGATGTTCCTTGTGGATAGGAATATGTAGATACGCATCCTTGAAATCCACCTTGGTCATGAATTGACCTTCCTGGATGGAAGGAAGAAGTGTTCGAATGGTTTCCATCTTGAACGATGGAACCTTGAGAAACTTGTTCAAGATCTTGAGATCTAAGATTGGTCAGAACGTTCCCTCTTTTTTGGGAACTATGAACAGATTGGAGTAGAACCCCATCCCTTGTTCTCCTAATGGAACAGGATGAATCACTCCCATTTTTAGCAGGTCTTCTACCCAATGTAAGAATGCCTGTCTTCTTATGTGGTCTGAAGACAACTGAGACCTGTGGAACCTCCCCCTTGGAGGAAGCCCCTTGAACTCCAGAGAATAACCTTGGGAGACTATTTCTAGCGCCCAAGGATCCAGAACATCTCTTGCCCCAGCCTGAGCGAAGAGAGAGAGTCTGCCCCCCACCAGATCCGGTCCCGGATCGGGGGCCCGCATTTCATGCTGTCTTGGTAGCAGTGGCAGGTTTCCTGGCCTGCTTTCCTTTGTTCCAGCCTTGCATAAGTCTCCAGGCTGGATTGGCTTGAGAAGTATTACCTTCCTGCTTAGAGGACGTAGCCCTTGGGGCTGATCCGTTTCTGCGAAAGGGACGAAACTTAGGTTTATTTTTGGTCTTGAAAAGACCTATCCTGAGGAAGGGCGTGGCCCTTGCCCCCAGTGATATCAGAGATAATCTCCTTCAAGTCAGGGCCAAAGAGTGTTTTTCCCCTTGAAAGGAATGTCAAGCAATTTGTTCTTGGAAGACGCATCCGCTGCCCAAGATTTTAACCAAAGCGTTCTGCGCCACAATAGCAAACCCAGAATTTTTTCGCCGCTAACCTAGCCAATTGCAAGGTGGCGTCTAGGGTGAAAGAATTAGCCAATTTAAGAGCACGAATTCTGTCCATAATCTCCTCATAAGAAGAAGAATTACTAATAATCGCCTTTCCTAGCTCATCAAACTAGAAACACGCGGCTGCAGTGACAGGGACAATGCATGCAATTGGTTGTAGAAGGGAACCTTGCTGAACAAACATCTTTAGCAGACCTTCTAATTTTTTATCCATAGGATCTTGGAAAGCACAACTATCTTCTATGGGTATAGTGGCGCGCTTGTGTAGAGTAGAAACCGCCCCCTCGACCTTGGGGACTGTCTGCCATCAGTCCTATCTGGGGTCGACTATAGGAAAACAATTTTATAAATATGGGGGGAGGTACTAAAGGTATACCGGGCCTGTCCCATTCTTTACTAACAATGTACGCCACCCGCTTGGATATAGGAAAAGCTTCGGGGGGCCCCGGGGCCTCTAAGAACTTTTCCATTTTACATAGTGGTTCTGGAATGACCAGATAATCACAATCATCCAAATTGGATAACACCTCCTTAAGCAGAGCGCGGAGATGTTCCAACTTAAATTTAAAAGTAATCACATCAGGTTCAGCTTGTTGAGAAATGTTTCCTGAATCTGAAATTTCTCCCTCAGACAAAACCTCCCTGGCCCCCTCAGACTGGTGTAGGGGCCCTTCAGGAACCATATCATCAGCGTTCTCATGCTCTACAGAATTTTCTAAAACAGAGCAGTCGCGCTTTCGCTGATAAGTGGGCATATTGGCTAAAATGTTTTTGATAGAATTATCCATTACAGCCGTTAAATGTTGCATAGTAAGGAGTATTGGCGCACTAGATGTACTAGGGGCCTCCTGTATGGGCAAGACTGGTGTAGACGAAGGAGGGGATGATGCAGTACCATGCTTACTCCCCTCACTTGAGGAATCATCTTGGGCATCATTTTTACTAAATTTTTTTATGACATAAAATACATATAGTTAAATGAGAAGGAACCTTGGTTTCCCCACAGTCAGAACACAATCTATCTGGTAGTTCAGACATGTTAAACAGGCATAAACTTGATAACAAAGCACAAAAAACGTTTTAAAATAAAACCGTTACTGTCACTTTAAATTTTAAACTAAACACACTTTATTACTGCAATTGCGAAAAAGTATGAAGGAATTGTTCAAAATTCACCAAAATTTCACCACAGTGTCTTAAAGCCTTAAAAGTATTGCACACCAAATTTGGAAGCTTTAACCCTTAAAATAACGGAACCGGAGCCGTTTTTATATTTAACCCCTTTACAGTCCCTGGAATCTGCTTTGCTGAGACCCAACCAAGCCCAAAGGGGAATACGATACCAAATGATGCCTTCAGAAAGACTTTTCTATGTAACAGAGCTCCACACACATGCAGCTGCATGCCATGCTGTCCTCAAAAACAAGTGCGCCATACCGGCGCGAAAATGAGGCTCTGACTATGATTAGGGAAAGCCCCTAAAGAATAAGGTGTCAAAAACAGTGCCTGCCGATATAATCATATCGAAATACCCAGAATAAATGATTCCTCAAGGCTAAATATGTGTTAATAATGAATCGATTTAGCCCAGAAAAAGTCTACAGTCTTAATAAGCCCTTGTGAAGCCCTTATTTACTATCTTAATAAACATGGCTTACCGGATCCCATAGGGAAAATGACAGCTTCCAGCATTACATCGTCTTGTTAGAATGTGTCATACCTCAAGCAGTAAGAGACTGCACACTGTTCCCCCAACTGAAGTTAATTGCTCTCAACAGTCCTGTGTGGAACAGCCATGGATTTTAGTTACGGTGCTAAAATCATTTTCCTCATACAAACAGAAATCTTCATCTCTTTTCTGTTTCTGAGTAAATAGTACATACCAGCACTATTTTAAAATAACAAACTCTTGATTGAATAATAAAAACTACAGTTAAACACTAAAAAACTCTAAGCCATCTCCGTGGAGATGTTGCCTGTACAACGGCAAAGAGAATGACTGGGGTAGGCGGAGCCTAGGAGGGATCATGTGACCAGCTTTGCTGGGCTCTTTGCCATTTCCTGTTGGGGAAGAGAATATCCCACAAGTAAGGATGACGCCGTGGACCGGACACACCTATGTTGGAGAAATTGATTTCTACTTCCCTAAAGGGTAACATAATTCCTTGTTGTCTTGCCTCTGGGTATTATTTATTTTGCTGAAAGTCAATATGATATATATATATATATATATATACATACACACATATATACACACACACGGAGGATGACAGTATGTAAGCTTCTACAAATAGTTATTCTACATTATAAACGGTTACAGATTCAGAGTATGAATTCCAGATGTTTTGTATTTCAGGCATCCCAACTATTCCTCTTAAAGGGATACGGATTTCAAAATGAAATTGTCATGCTACAATTTTTAAATACTTTCCAGTATACTTCTTTTATCTATGTAGGCTCAAGAGCATGCAGGTCTATTGAACACTGCAGCTATAACATTGTTACAAACATATATATATATATATATATATATATATATATATATTTTTTTTTTTTTTTTAAATGTGCACACTCTTGATCATATGTTTTATGGAAAGGAGCTACATTTTAATAAAAGGATATCAAGAGAAATACATTTATAAATAAAAAAATTAAATTGTATTTTTTTTTAATTGTATGCTAACTGAATATTTAAAGTTCCATAAA